>NW_008669064.1:8420-24094 GCF_000695815.1 Acanthisitta chloris
CCCCCCTTTACCCTGCCACTGCTGGAACCCCTAAACCCTAAACCAGATCAGATCCTCCAAGATCCAGCTGATTCTTCAACACTTGCAGCAAAAGGGTGGAGGGAGATAGACAAAGGAAGATATAAATTTAGCAAATAATATAACCATGGATTCTCAGTTATACTTCGGGGAAGGAGATTCATTTGTCATTTCTAACATGGGTTCCCTTTGACCCTCCTGAACTCCAATCCAGATGTGAGATTCAGATTAGATGTTAGCAAAAAATTCTTCCCTGTCAGGGTGTTGATGTACTGGAATAGATTGCCCAGGGAGGTGGTGGAGTCTCCATCCCTGGAAGTGTTGAAGAGGCATCTGGATCTGACACTGGCGGATCTGGTTTAGGGTTTAGGGGTTCCAGCAGTGACACGTTAATGGTTGGACTCGATGATCTTAGAGGTCTCCTCCAACCTTGATGGTTCTGTGATTCCAATACAACAGCCTGACAAGTCTTTGGAGCATGTTTTGCTTGCACAGATGAGTCTCCCTTTTGGGTAAAGGGGATGTGAAAGGCATAGAACCCATTTCTAAGTCAGCATTAGGTAATTAATAACTCAGCTGCAGTGCACACACAGCTCTGGGAACTCTGAATCACTCCCATTTTTGGTTTTAAATTACTATATGCTCTGCATAGTCACAGCAGAGTCTTTTTATTATTATTATTATTATTATTATTATTCCCTCCTTAGCCTTGGGCTGCAGGCAGGCTGATAGGAGATAAAAATTGGTCCTAAATTGATAAACTCTTTGGGCAGGGGTGATATTTTCTGGGAAACATTCTAACAAACATGGCATTGGAAAGCAAACAGAATGAACTCGAAAGCAAAGTCAGCACAGTGCTCTTCCAACAACAGAACACCCCAGGATGTATCAAGAAGCAGCAGTACGAGTTAAAACTTTAAACTGCTTTTTGAAAGCAAATCACAGCTACAATGCTGTACCTTACAAATGCAAATATATGACATATAAAAAGTTTCCTAAGCAAAACAATCCTGCTTCCAGTCCACATTCTTCTATGCCATTTTCTGCAAGTGTCTATTCATCTTTGATATATTTGCTTACAGTTTATTGCCACAAAGGTGAGTTCTGGCAGTCTTAGAACACAGTTTAGTAGCAGTTATTAAAATACTTTTACATTACTTCATATCTCAATCTGCTATTGTAAAAATAAAATAGTAATGCAAGTCGTTCATACATTCATAAGTACAGTACTCAAGTTTTACTAGAAACAGTGAGCATGCAACTCAGACTTGAAAGAAGTCAATAAGCAGCTGGTATTTAATACAGCCAGTGATATATGTTACTTGCATACATTTATTCACAGCTTACAGTGTTAAATAACTTACAGTTCTGAAAACATGTGCATTTTAAGAGGAACTTGTCACAGCTCTTTAGCAATAGCAGAGACTGGATCAGCTCAGCTGCAAATGGGGTTTGAACTAAGTAGGACAAAGCCATCCCCTGCCACTCATGTGCTCCCATTGTTACCATCACAGCAGGAGAATGACTGGCTATTATTTTTATACATATTTCAAATCTCTCCTCCTGCTCTGTTTTGGAATTCTCTGGAGTGACATCAATCAAATCCAGCTGTGAATAAGGAGTGAGAATTCAATGTCCAAGATCTGGTGCAAATTGTGAATGGTAAGGATATGGTAATTAATTTCAAAGGCAAATTAACTACCTTCAAAAGTGTCTTTGGAAAAAACTCAGGCAGGTACAATCAAATCAAGCCAAAACCAGACATTAGTACATGGATCTTCTTTTAACTTAAGACAAGGAAACCTAAATGTAGCCTCATGTTTGCTACCTACAGACACCTCAAAGGCTCCTCTCTCCCACTACTACTCATCAGTTCTGTGATCTGAAAGTCCACAGAGAATGTTTTCCCTAAGTAGCACAAACCATAAAAGGTTCCAGCTAAAACACATATTGGAGGGGAAAGAAAAAAACCCGAAGTGCCTAAAATTGAAAGGAATTAAAATACCTAAATAAAGCCCATTGGATTTCTTATGTACTGAAATACACCCAAGAAGCAAAGAATTAAACCAAAAGCACATTTACTGAACAGTTTATTCTCAACATGTGTTACCTTTCTGCTGTTCATATGTACAGATTAATCTTAGCCCCAAACAGGGTAATATCAAAGGAAAAAGCATAATTTCCTCAGAGCCTCAACTAAGGTAGATAGGAAAGGAAGAATCCTATTCAGTATTGTGTAGCAGGGAATGACTCCCTGTAAAACAGCAACAGAGAGCATGAAAATGGGAGTGCAAAAGATGGAAAGGCTCTGGTTAAGAAAGGTAGACAGGGTTTAAACACATGTGTATGCATTTTAATAACTTACAAATAAATTAGGCTGGTGAAAGGCAGTATGGACTGTAAAGGGCAGGAGACAACTGAAGGGAAACAAAGGTGCTCTGTTGATAATAGCAGTAGAGGTGGTAGAGATTTATTTTTCTTGGGAAAAAAACCATAACATTCTGTTGAGTAACCTGGAACACAGATTATCTCATCTGTGCAAAACACATGTGCACACACAGCTAAGCGAGAGAAGGGTGTAATATCTTCATCCATTGGAACATTTAAAAGATTAATCTGTTGACAAAAGCTCTGTCCTTTTCCTTCAGAAGTTAATGTTAGGAGTGTGACCTATGGGCTCAGATTCAGAGTGTCTTCAACTTGACTAAGTCAGTATGATTTCTTTACTGTCTTCAACTTGACTAAGTCAGTATGAGTAGTCTTTTCAGCTAAGTGGAGAAATTACTACAGTAATGGAACATTTCTTCCTGGTCTTTTCCACAAACTCCTAACCTCAGGTTAAAAAGCCATAGCTTAAGGCCTTTCTCCCAAAGCTTCAGCTCACTTAGGACCTCTGAGTATTGGAGTACTACCCTAAGGCTTCCAGAGATGCCATTAATCTCTACTCCAGTTCCATGCCCAGATGTGCCAAGCATTGTGTTTCATACAGATTTCTGCCCCCTCTACATTATGTGAACCGTTGCCTTCATGTTTTCAATGCAGCTTTTGCAAAAAAAGGAATTGTTTTAACAGACTAAAACTTTAGTCAAGTCAAAGCAGAAAATGCCCTTTCTGTTTCTTAATTATCTTACATTTTGTAAGCATCATCAGAAGGAAATAACTCCATTTTAAACTTCTTCAATGTGCAGAGGATAACACTAATTCTATAGATTAGCTGACAACAAGATGTGAAAGCAACTGTAAACACTTGAAAATGCTTTAGATCTAAAGTCTAGTTATTCCAGTTACTCTATCAGCTTTTAAATAGATATCAAAAGAGCCATCACAGGTTTTTTCAAACTCTGTTTTGAGGCAATTTGCAACTCACAGGTCACTTCTCACTGTTATCATCAGCTTTAACACTGATGAGAAAATCAGTTCACTGCTGCCAGAGCATGATACAGGACCATCTTTCAAAGCTACTGAGGACTTCTTAGAAGAGCCTAAATAACTGAAAATGACACACAGAATTAAAAACCTGTGGGTTCAATGCCACAACACCAACAGATTGTTCTTCTGCAGTAAGACTTCTCTTCTTTGCAGCTGTGGAATGTGTTTCAAGAGTCAGTGTTTCCACTGTTCTATCGAAGTCCTGACCAGCTGTGGAGGTATGAAGCCCACCCAGAGGGCCGTGAGGAACTCTCTTCCTCACCTGAAGGAGGAAGAAAAACATCCTGTAAGTTTATTATGTTAAACACTGCATCACTTGGTTGCATGACCTTTGCCCTACCCTCCCTGCATTTATCCTTACGCTGTCCTCAAATCCTTGAAAAGTCATTCTTGGGCTGCCAGAGATATGTTATCATAGAATCATCAGGGTTGGAAGAGACCTTTAAGATCATCAAGTCCAACCATCCAATTCATGTTTGTGGATGTTATCACCAAGTTCACATTCCTTTGGGTACTTAAGGGTGTCTCAAAAAGGCTGTTTATCATCTTTTTCCAGAAAAATCCAATCAGTCTTTACTAGAGGGCCAGAACAACACCAAAACACCCTGGACTTGCTTTAGGATCATAGAATTTAAGGGTCGGAATGGATCTTAGAGATCATCTAGTCCCAACCCCCTGCCCTGGGCAGGGACACCTCCTCACAGACTGCTCAAAGGTTCATCCAGCCTGGCCTTGAACACTGCCAGGGTTGGGATAGCCACAGCCTCCCTGGGCAACCTGTGCCAGTGTCTCACCACCCAACAAGATTTGCAACTAATCTTTCCAAATGCAAAGCCTGTCATGGAATGCAGTACTTCAACACTTTCATTTTTAAGGTGATTTTGTTAATTCAGAGCTTTTACTTCTATGTGGTGAGTAGGGAGGATGTTTTTTTTAAATGAGCTTGCATTTAGTAAAATCCAAGAAACCTAACACTTTGCAAGGACTGATTTGTCTAGGAGAGGACTAGAGGGAATGGTCATAAGCTGAGACTGTTCTGTTTCCTGGAAACTGAACAGCAAGTTCCCAACAAAGCAGAATGGGTTTATGGTTACCTCACTGTCATCATGTTGCTAAGTTTTGTTTTTCAGCAAAGGTCTATGAAACAGAAAGCAGAGAACTTCAGTTTGACACATATCCACTTTGACAATGTTTTGAAAATCCCCTACCTTGGGCAATTGCAACTAGCTTCCCCTTCTCCTCAGGGCTGAGCTGCAACATGGTGTCTATTACTGGCAGCAGTCGTTCCTTCTCGCTTCCTGACTTCAGAAAGATGAACTGCAGTAGAACATTCTTCAGGTATTCTAGATTAGCCACAGACTTTTCTCTCTCTTGATTTCTTTCCAGCCTTCTTATTTCACTCTTCAGAAGCTGCAGATGAAAAGAAAAAAATGTGCAATATTGTTTGCTTCCTATTATGAGCCATGGAACAAAGGTCTTTTGAAGAGCTGAGAAATGAATTGCACAGCTTGCTTCAGGAAGAATAACACTGCATAGCAACATCTGCTGGACAAAAATGCAGTGAAAATTGGATCTGTGATGATGATGTAAAGAAATAGCATATTCCTGATCAAAATTAACTTTTGATAAAATCTGTGCAGTAGTTACAAAGACATTCAGTGCTAACTGTTAATTTCAGTGATCATAGAATCATAGAATTTAGGGGTTGGAATGGACCTTACAGATCATCCAGTCCCAAGCCTCTGCCATGGGCAGGGATACCTCCTCACTAGATCAGGTTGCTCAAGGCTTCATCCACCCTGGCTGTGAACACTGCCAGGGTTGGGGCAGCCACAGCCTCCCTGGGCAACCTGGGACAGTGTCTCACCACCCTTAGAGTAAAAAACATTTTTCTAATATCTAATCTGAACTTCCCTCCTTCAGTTTGAACCCACTGCTCCTTGTCCTGTCCCTGCAGCTCCTAACACAGAGTCCCTCTGCAGCTTCCCTGGAGCCCCTTCACATATTGAAAAGTTGCTCTGAGGTCTCCACAAAACCTCTCTTCTCCAGGCTGAACAGCCCCAACTCCCTCAACCTGTCCTCATAGGGGAGATGCTCCAACTCTCTTAGCAACTTGGTGGCCTCCTCTGGACTTGCCCCAACAGTTCCATGTCCTTCTCATGCTGAGGACACCAGAACTGTGTGCAGTATTCCAGGTGGGTCTCACCGGAGCACAGGGGAAGAGTCACCTCTTTTGACCTTCTAACCACACTCCTTTAGATGCAGCCCAGGATCCCACTGGCTTTCTGGGCTCCTAGCACATACTGTTGGCTCATTAGATGAAGAGTAGTAAGAGTTGAACAGTTAAATATATCAGAGACCTGATGATATTATCATTCATTAAGAAACACTTTAGAAAGAAAGCTTAGCATATTTAGACAATATGCTAAGTTCAGAAGTGTCTTCAGAAAACTCAGGGAGGTACAATCAAATCAAGCCAAGGCCAAATATCAGTACATGTATCTTCTTTTGACTTAAGACTGCTAAAAGGGGTTACAGGAAGAGAAACCAGACAATGCTTCCCGTGGGATTTACTGCTTTTGTCTAAATGAAAACAGTAGAGACTCTTTACTAAACATGAAAGTTCCAAACTCTTGTGGATTTTTTTGTAGAAGCTTTTACTCCATACCCCTCTCCTCCCATCCCTCCCCTGCCATCCCACCCAACTAGAAACTGTGGTGAAAAAACCCTGGAGTCAATATAGGAAGCACTAATTAGTTTTGTGGAATAAAAGCCCCCACAAAAATTAAGCTTTGGAGCAGCAAAATTTTACAGACTGTGATTTTCTAAAACGTATTTGGTGTTAAAACATTTGGTGTAAGAAACAGACCACAGAAATCAGAGCTGTCCCCACATCTCCTGCATGTCTGCTCACCTTTATTTGCTCCATTAGGATTGCATTGGTTGCTTCTGATTCACGAAGTAGCTCGTTCAAGTGATCAGCACTTTTAGCTGTTGTGTTTAGTTTCTGAATCAGTTCATCCTTGGTGACCTCTGCTTGCCAGTGAGGTGGTTCTGCAATCAATTGCAAAAGAGAACTAAGAGAAGGAAAAAGCACTTGCACCTAGTTCATACTGACTTAACGTTAGGACTTGATTAATGTAGATTCTGATAAACAGAATTCATGCAACGTCAGGCTGCAAAATTAACAGACATCCTTGCTGCTGGTGCCTGCTTGTGTTCTGATCTATTTTTGTTTGTGTGTTACAAGGGGACTGGCAAATCAGGTCTGAGTACATCAAGAGACATGTTTTTAATTCATCCCTTGTTTTCTACCCATAGATGGAGATTTTCAACAGTTACCCACAAAGCGTTCAGTAGAATTGTAAAACATGATTAGATGCTACCATATATTTCTCTGTGTTTGGGGGGAACTCTTAGAACATTGTTCTCCATGCTTTCATTTTCCTAGGAAAAAAGCTACGAATAAATTTCTGTGCTAAGCAGCCTCATTAAGATGAACAGACATTTTATCCTCTCATTAACAGGGTTAAATCAGTACTTAATTGTCTCTAGCAGAGACTAGTCCAGAAGACAAAAAGTTCTGTATTCACTGACTCGCTCATCCAGTCTTTTCCCTTTAGAAACTGAGAAATATGACATCTTTCAATCACTAAAACCTGCAGCAATGTTTTATTGTTAGTCCTTACTCAAGGACAAAACTCCTGCAGAAATTCAGCACAGTGTAGACTCAGTGACACTTAAGTTGACTCGTGTCTTGCACCTCAAAGCGTGGAAACACAACTCTCTCAGGCAAGTGCTTCTAAAAGTCAAGTTCCACCTACCAGGTTTTGGTTCTGATGAGTTCAGAAGTTGTTCCAAGGATTGTACATAGGTGCTGGCTGAAGAGACAGACTCCGTGTCTGTTGTTTCCATACCTTCTCCCTCTTCCCTAGCTACATTGTGCACGTCCAGAACAGGCAGGTCAGCGTTTCGCCGTTCTCTTAAGCTCTTTGCTGCTGGATTTGGAACAGCAGGACCTGAAAGATGTTTGTCATCAGAATGAAATAGAGAGGTGTGACTGTCTCAGATTGAAAGTGGTACAGGTAAGAGTCTTCAAAATGTAGGGGGAGGAAAGGTGAAGAAAACAGAGAAAGCCAGATCACATATAACATTTAGAAAAGAAGAATCATAGAATCATAGAATCAACCAGGTTGGAAAACACCTCCAAGATCATTGAGTGCAACCCTACTGTGGTTACTAGACCATGGCACTAAGTGCCACATTCAGTCTCAGCTTGAAAACCTCTGGAGACGGTGAATCCACCACCTCCCTGGGCAGCACATTCCAATGCCTGAGCACTCTCTCTGTAAAAAATCTCTTCCTAATATCCACTCTAAACCTCCCCTGGCAGAGGATATAGCATTTCACTTCCAGATGGCCATTCCAAACAGAGCCTGTTTCTAAACCCAAAGCTGGCTGGCAATTTTTACTTCAGTGACTATGAAACCTTCATGCAACTCTCCCTGCAGATGTGCTGTAGCTATGAGAAGCGTGACAAATATTCTTAATGCACATCAGAATTAGCTTTACTTTCAACCAGTCCTGTGGGAGGTGTAAATTCTTCTGGTTTACTACTGTGTGCACAATCCTTCTGCTTCAGCAATAACAGATTAACTTATTAAACTGTTACTGCTGGCAAATGTCCAACTACATCCTAATTAGTAACTTTACAGATACAAAAATAGCACTTGAGCTTCAAGACAGTAAAATCATAAATTAGAAGAGGGGGCAATAGCAAGTGTACCAATAAACAGAATCATAGAATTTAGGGGTTGGAATGGACCTTACAGATCATCTAGTCCCAACCCCTGCCCTGGGCAGGGACACCTCCTCACTAGATCAGGTTGCTCAAGGCTCATCCAGCCTGGCCTTGAACACTGCCAGGGGTGGGGCAGCCACCACATGCCTGGGCAACCTGGGCCAGTGTCTCACCACTCTTAGAGTAAAAAACTTCTTTCTAATATGTAACCCAGGAGAACTTGGTATTGTGACTGGAAGTTACCTCTAGTGCTTGGTTCACTCTTGAGTTGGAAGAGCTGAGCTTCTACTCTGGAGAGTTGCTGCTGAAGTGTCTCTACTGTCTTCCTGTGCTCTTCTTGTAGGTTCCTGACTTGATCTCTGAAATTGTTCCGGAGAGCTTCATTCTGGGCCGTGAGCTGACTCAGTGTCTGGGAGTGCTCTGTCTTCATCACCATGTTCTCAGACTGTATTGTGCAGAGTCTGTACACAGAAGCAGTAAGAAACAAACAGCAAAACATTGTCATTTTGACATTTCAACATTTTTAGAGTTTGAAGCACTTTTCAATTTTCATGTGTATGACTATCTTAGAATGATCATGCAACTCTTTTTCCATTTAAATTCCTCCTTTTGCAGGTCCTGCACCTGGGGAGGAATAACCCCACCATCTGGATCTGATGCTGGAGGATTGGGTTTAGGGTTTAGGGGTTCCAGCAGTGACAGGTTAATGGTTGGACTCGATGACCTTTGAGGTCTCTTCCAACCTTGATGGTTCTATGATTCTATACTCCATTTTCTATGAAATTTATTGACCAAACACTTAAAGAGGACTTCTAAAAACATTGTTTTCTAAGAAGCAGAGTTTAATTTTCTTAACCTTCAACTTTCAGCGCACTAGAGTGTAACTGTTAGCAAGAAGATGTCAGTAACTTACTTTGGAGATACTCCAGAAGTGTGACAAAATTGTCACAAGCAAATAAACAAGTGCAGGTATGGAAAGACTAAGTGTAGGACTTGCCCTTATAAGCAGACAGATGTAAACAGAGCCAGAGTAGCAAAGAGTCCTCTCTCTCTCTCTCTCTCTCTCTCTCTCTCTCTCTCTAGGTATAACAAGAACCTACTCTGGTATGTTTGGGTTGTTTCCAGAAAAATGCAGGACATAATTTGGTTGATTATGGTGAATCATCACATGGCTAACAGAAACATATAAAACTGTACAAAGACAATGACAAGAAGGCAACAGTTCCTAGTATCAAGCTATAACTTCTAATCTTTCATGCAAACTTCTCTGTGCCCTAAACAGAGAAGAAAAGACAAGCACAGACCATTTTTGAGGAGCTCAGGTATTAGGTACTCATGCAATTCTTCCAGATGTGATACAGATTAAACAGATTCCTTTCATTTTGAAAGAAACAGCAAATTAAGACTGTGGCAAGCATAAACTTAAAATCCTTTCTGTAATGAAAGCACTTGGTGCACACAAGACTGGATATTTTATCTGTGAAATTGTTTGCCCTACATTTAACTACCTATACAAAACATCCATAAGATTTAGTTGAGCAGTTCAACACAAATGTACTGCTGAGCACTGGACTTGAAAACAGTAAACATGCTTAAAAAAAGCGTTCATTTTAAAATCTTGTAGTTAAGAGGCTATAAGGTTGCAGAAGTCTGAAATTCCCTGCTCAGCTACTATTTCATTTTCTTTGCTGAAACCTCTGACTGCTCAGGAGAAACAGAAACAATCCTTTGGAAAGTTCCTTTCACTTCCTCAACAATATGTCCTTTCTTTGAGAAGGACAGTTATAGGCCACTACATGCCCAGCTCTTAGAGCTCACACAGAGTACAATATCTGTATCTATTCATCAGCAGACCATACTTTTCACGGAGTTCTGCCTCTTTTGCAACAGTCTCTTGCAGCATCTTATTGTGCCTTTCCAGCAGGGTGTCATGTTCTGACTGCAGTGCCTGGAGTTCAGATGCATTCATCTGTGAACTGTGCTGAGCATCTTGCAGCTTAGCTTTCAGTTGATCTATCACCATTTCCAACTGTTCTCTGCACGTGGAAGAAGAAGAAGAAATAAGCAACATGCATTGAAAATTAATGACATTATTTCTGAACCTGTACTATTATCCACAACATTTTGGATAGCTGATCCAAACTGCTTATTTATTAACTTTATCAGATTACTTTGCATCATGGGCAAAGTAATCTGAAAATGTGACTGCAGCAGAAGCAATTAGCAAAGCTCTAGTGCTGTTTTGATATAGTTTTCCATATCCCATCTGAGCTGCTGGGAATACAAGCACTGTGACAGAAAGTGTGACTGTTATCATTATGTGTTTTAAGCTGGCTTGGAGGAACAAGACAGAAGGAGAATAGTATGTGGGATTCAGATGGGAGAAAAAAATTCTTCTTAAAAGTGGTGGGGATCTTTTGTTTCATTTAGAAAATGCACATCAGTTCAATGAGACCAAATAAAGGAGCCAAATGGCTGGAGCTGATTTTGAGGAAAGTACTAGAAAGTAACATTAAAGTCATAAAACCAGATAAACTCAGTTAGTCAGAAGCAAATAAAAAGAGACACACCAGGAAAGAATCTTAAGTCACACCCATTCTTGTTTTACGCTTTCTGTATTTATATATACACCTCCATTATCTCATGAACTGTATATCTCATTGATCCTTGAAGCTGATCCTTGTAAATCATTTCCTTGGAACACATTTGTCATCTGTTTATTGCTTGATTACTTATCAAAATTGTTTCCAAGGTGACTTTCTCTCACAAAATCTGAGGGAATTGGGTTTGTTCAGCCTGGAGAAGAGGCTCAGGGGTGACCTCCTGGCTCTCTGCAACTCCCTGCCAGGGCTGGAGAGAGGTGGGGGATGTGTGTCCTGCCATGGCTGCAGGGAGAGGACTAGAGGGAATGGCCTTGAGCTGAGCCAGGGCAGAGTCAGATTGGATGTGAGGAGAAATGTTTTCCCTGTTGTGGTGTTCAGGCACTGGGATATTGCCCAGGGAGGTGGTGGAGTCACCATCCCTGGAGGTGTTGAAGAGGTGTCTGGATCTGACACTGGAGGATCTGGTTTAGGGTTTAGTGGTTCCAGCAGTGACAGGTTCATAGTTGGACTCGATGATCTTAGAGGTTTCCTCCAACCTTGACGATTCTATGATTTCTTTGGAAACCATTTGTCATCTGTTTGTTGCTTAATTACTTAGCACATTTGTTTCCAAGGTGACTCTCTGTCACAAAAAACTGACAATAACATCTTAAAATTCTGCCAAAAGAAGAGCCAAAGAAATGCAACTCTTGCAGTTTGCCTGCTTCAAGGAACAGAATGTATTTCAAAGAACTCAAACCAACCATAAACCCTCTAAGTCCTCTAAGAAAGCACAACTCGCCCTCTGCTGGGTTTTTCTCTGCAATTGCAGGTTCTGTTTTCAGATCTGTGTCAAGTGAGTTGTGACATCTGACACACAAACTCTCGGTCTGTCACCAAGGGCAGCTAGCAAAAGCTTACCAAAATAACTTCCAGAACCTGATGGACTTTTGCACTGTGTTGAGACATTTCCCGAAGTGACTCTGAATTTCTCAGGCTTATGGCTATATTTAAAGGACTTTCAGGGAATTTTTTGCAGTGTACCTTTTGTGTTCTAAGTCTCTCCTCATGCAGCAGCTGATTTGACAACAGCATTTCATAAATCTGCTGGAACTGATGACTGAATTGGCAGCCAGAACTTTACCTACACTAAACCATTCCTTCCTGAAGAAGTTCAAAGTGAGCTCAGCTGACTGTACCATCTGCTCTTTCCTTTCTTCAAACAGCACTTCACTACATGACTTCAGGTCAGAGAAAATGACATGTCAACTCTACACAGAATATGCTGCTAATTTCTGCTCAGGACAGCCATAAGAAACTCCCTAGCACCTTACTTCTCTTCCAAGGGTAATGACAGGGAATCTACACAAAAGTAACTGTTAAGAAGAGAAATCCAGGAATTAGAAACTAACAGAGCACCACCATGGTAGAAACTGATATGTCTTCTGTTCAGCTAGGCAGAGCCACGGACAGATTACAGATCAAATGAAGAGGGTTTTTTTAAAGAAAAACAACCCCCAAAAAACCAAAACCAAACACACTTCCCCCCCCCAAAAAAAAACCCCCAAAAAACCCCAAACCAAGTAATTGGGGAAGCAAACTGCTTCTGCTATTTTCTGTAATAAAGCAAAGAGCTAATTAGTGGAACTCCCTTGTTGGTCAGCAAATAAAGACAAGCTCAATAACTTGAGTATCCCTATTTTTCTGCATGCATGTAAAAATTTGAGTTTTACCTTTCTTTTTTGGCTCCTTCAGATTCTGTCTGAGCAGCAGATTTACTCTTTTGCTGTTTCAGAACGTTATGAACACGAACCTTGTAGCTCTCAAATTCAGATGTCACAGATGCTTGTTCAGCCTATCACACAGAAACAAACCCTTAGTATGTTATGCTGTTCACTACTCCTCCCTTACTTCTCCAAAATAAAATGCATCTTACATTGTCACAAATATTAAAACCACCTGTGGCATTTTCTTCCTTGAAATGGACAACTGAAACAGTGATTACCATAACAGATCATGTTTCATTAGGCTTGAACTGAATGTCCTAAAATGCGAAACTTGAGACACTTATTTTCAACATAACCAGGATTAAAGGAAAGAAAGAACATCTGAAACTTCAAAAACTGCATTCCACTGAGAGATTCACAAGCAAGGGGTTCTACCAACAGCCTTAAATGAAGGAAAAAATGAAAAGAGGGTTAATTCTGTTTCCCTTCTTCACTACTGAGGTGACAAAAAGCTAATATGCCTTATGAAAAGAGGGATAATTCTGTTTCCCTTCTTCACTGCTGAGGTGACAAAAAGCTAATATGCCTTAAAGTTATGTATAATTCTGAGGAGTTAAGTCAGTCTTGCACAGCACAAGATGAAATATTCTATTTGATTGTAAAGGTGTTTGGTCTGTTCAGCTGACAGATGAGTTTCTGTGGCCATACAGAAAATTACCTCACACCATAGCAGTAGCTTCATCCTTGACTGTACAGTGTACAGCAAGAATTATTCCCATCCTTCAAGTGCTCATGTTGGAATATTCCTCTAAAAAATCATAAATGCAGGTTTACTTTCTTGATCTTAAGACAAGCTCATGGTTTCATTAGTCATCCCCAAGATAGCTAAAATACTTTCATCTTCAAGAGGAGGATTTTGCAAAGTTTATCTTCAGCTGAACTGGTGAGTGAAATCCCACAGAACTGACTGATTAGCCACTGCTCCAGCTTTTCTGCACTCTGCAACATCTGGGGGCATTTTCTTGAAATTAATCCTTCTCTTTTCTTCCTGTCAGACTATGTGAGCCAGAACATTCCTAGGTCCTTAAGGTGCACAGCCTTATACGTCTCCATGACTTCTGTCTTCTAACTTACCACCTCCTTTGGTTCCACTTTTCCTTTAGATTGAATTTTCTTTTGTTAATAACCTTATAATAATATCTATTTCCTAGATGTAGAACACCTAAAGAGGAAAGCTAATCCCAATAGCTCCAAGCCATCCATTATGGAAGATCTACAACCTTACTGGTAGCACAACATCAAGGATCAAGCCACCATGAACAGGTACTGTAAGCACCCAGTTAGGATGAATACGTTTGTAAAACCATGATCCAAAGTCAAGTGCAGGTCCTGCCCCGGGGAGGAAAAACCCCAAGCACTGGGTTGGGTACTGACCTGCTGGAGAGCAGCTCCAAGGAGAAGGACCTGTGGGTCCTGGTGGACAACAGGCTGTCCATGAGTCACAGTGTGTCCTTGGGGCTAAGAAGGCCAATGGAATCCTGGGATGCATTGGGAAGAGCATTGCCAGCAGGGCAGGGAGGTGATCCTGTGTCTCTGCTACGCACCTGGAGGATTGTGTCCAGTTCTGGGCTCCTCAGGACCAGAGGGACATGGAGCTCCTGAAGCAGGTCCAGGGGAGGGCAAGGAAGATGCTGAAGGGTCTGGAACACCTCAGTGATGGGGAAAGGCTGAGGGAGTTGGGGCTGTTCAGTCTCCAGAAGAGACAATGGAGAGGAACCTCATGAATGGATTCAAGGGCAAGAATGGGAAGTGCCAAGAGGATGATCAGATTCTGCTCAGTGGGGAAACCAAGAAAACAAGAGGGAACAGCAAAAACTGATGCCCAGGAAGTTCCACCTGAACATGCGGAAGAACTGCTTCCCTGTGCAGTCACTGAGCACTGAACAGATTGCCCGGAGAGGCTGTGAATTCTCCCTCACTGGAGATATTCCAGAACCATCTGGACACAACCCTGAGCTATGTGCTCTAGGGTGGCTCTGCTGGAGTAGGGAGGTTGGACCAGATGATCCATTGTGGTCCCTTCCAACCCAACTGATTCTCTAATTCTGTAATTCCTGTGCACCAACACAACTAAGACAAACCTCCTGCAGCAGCAACCACAAAGTTTGTCCATTTCAGTTCACCTTATTAAAATGAAGAACCTCCTTGGAGAGGCTGTGTCCAGCTGTTACTTCCCTGCAGGCTGCTCACCTATCACACAACATCAGCCACAGAGTACTGCAGTAATCTCCAGAAAGGCAGTTTGAATGCTAACAGTCCTACTGTTCTCCTAGTCCAACTCTATGACTCCAATACAAACCACTACGTTCTAGGAACATCTAACACATTGTCATATGGACAAAAAAATCCCAGAAACAACAAAAAAACCTCAGTTTCTCATAGAGTTCAGCAGCCAGTGAAGAAGGGAAAGGTGCTTGCAAATACATTTTTCACAGCTTTGTTTTTTCTTCAGGTGGTATCTGTGTTAACTGGTTTTATATGAAGCAAATTATATTCCTTTTGAGTTTGTTCTCCTTTGTTCTTTAGACCTCTTTTCCCTGCAGAGTAGACTCCCCACTACCACCACGATGTTTTCCCTATTGGAAAACTAAATGTGCAGTTCAGATGTTCCACCACAAGTGACACATGACAACCAAGGCACAGTCTGGCTTGTCCTTTATACTACCACTTGATTACCTTAGGCACGGGGGGGTAATTCCTAATCCTTGACAGACAAAAAGAGAAGAGTGAAAGATCTGCAAGATATCTTTAGAGAAGCAGCCAGAGAGCACACTAAACCTCCTTTCTAAAGTCTCTAAAATTACTTCTTACACTAGAATACCTGGGCTGCTCTGCACTCCTCTTGCAGGGTTGCAATCTTTTGCTGGCAAGCACTCATTGTACGCTGGTGTTGCTCCGAAGATGTTCGCAGTTGTTCCTGGACTTTATGCTTTTCTGATGTCAGTACAGCCACTTGGATCTGAAAAAGTCAGTGGAAAACTTCACTATAACAACATTTTTGCTACCTTCTCCAAAGAGACATACCATTATAAATGCATGAGGGTCAGTAAGGCTCAG
>NW_008669065.1:0-6571 GCF_000695815.1 Acanthisitta chloris
GCAGCGCTGCCTTCGCTCGGCTGCTTATCCTCGTGTCTTTCCCGTGTCGGTGCTTTGTGCTGCCTTCCCTTGAGCCCCCTGTGAGCTCCAGCCCTGGGCCTGAGCATGGGAAGGGTGTGGAGCTGATGGAGAGTACAGAAGAGGCCGTGATGATGCTCTAAGGGCTGGAGTAGCTCTGCCCTAGAGGCTGAGAGCTGGGGGTGTCCACTCCAGGGAGACCTCAGAGCCCCTTCCAGTGCCTAAAGGGGCTCCAGGAGGGATTTTTGGACAAGGGTCTGGAGGGACAGGACACAGGGAATAGTTTCCCACTGCCAGAGGGTGGGGATGGATGGGATATTGGGAAGAAATCCTTCCCTGTGAAGGTGATGAGATTGTCCAGAGCAGCTGTGGCTGCTCCATCCCTGGAGGTGTTCCAGGCCAGGTTGGATGGGGCTTGGAGCCACCTGGGCAGGTGTTCTGCTAGTGGTAGGGGGTGAGACTGAGTGGGCTTTATGGTGTATTCCATCCCAAACCGTCTTGCGGTTCTGATTCTCTCACCACCCTCTGACATGAAACGTTCCCAAGGGATTTCTTCCTGCTCAGGTGTCCCATTCATTCCCATCTCTCCATCACTCCATTACCCAGGAGGCTGTTGTAGCCCAGGACCATTTGTTCTAAACCTCCTTGCCTGGTGCTGCTCTTACTGCTGCTTCCTTCTGTGCTGACACCTCTCCATGCACACAGATCACTCCTGTGGGAGTCTCTGTATGTCCAGGCCATTCCAACAGCAGGAAGACAGCTCTGAGGCTGGAGATGTTCCAGGGCAGAGCTGTGGCTGCTCACCCTGTGTGCCAAAGGCACACTGGGGGCTAAACTTCACCTTCACTGGGCATGAGGCTCTGTAGCTTTTTTGGACTGAAAAATACTGTGCAGCAGCTGCTCCTTGGCCTTGGATATGACAGATCCCAGTGAGTCCCTGCAGTTTGGGGATGCAGTTTGGTTTCTGGGGGAATCAGTTCTGTTTCAGGGCTGCAAAGCTTTGGCTCAGGATGCTAATGAGGAGTTCTGTTGCAACAGGGAATGTTGGTTTCCATTGAATGTGTTCGTGGTATTTATGTTGCAAACTCTCAGGTTAGCACTGGTGTGTGACTGTCTCCCTGCTGCAGTGTCAGTGAGGCTCCCTCAGCCTTGCCTTGCTTGGTGAGATCAGGGCAGAGGGATACTTGTAGCTGATTCTTTTCTTTTCCTTCTGTGCTTCAGGTCAGAACACAAAACGTGAATCTGGGAGAAAAGTGCAGACAGGAAACATCACTGCTGCAAAGGTACTGAGCTCTCTTGTCATGTCTTGTGTATTTCTGTGTTTAACAGGGAAAACTGGGTCTAAATCATGTTCTGTTTGAATCCAGAGCAGAAGGAGCAACACAGAAAATCATTTCCTGTGTTAACAGAAGATAGTTTTATACTATCATAGAAAAATTCTCTATAAAAACTAAATCATGTGCACTGTTCATGCAGTGGATGTCCTGTAACTGCACATGGAGGGCTTTGACCTTCCAAATGCTTTCTCTGCCAACTCAGAGTGTCCAGGTGTTGACACCTGACTGAGATCCTGATTCAGTGTGGTGCTACTGCCCTGACAATCCCTGTGCTCCCATTCCCACACCATCTCACCCTCTGCTGCACCTCAGCCACAGCAGAGTCACTGGAATTTCCGTTTCAGCCCCACTATGGGGTTTATTTAGGCCTTTTGATGTTCTCCTGTATCACCTCATTTCTTTGCTTCCTCCTAGACCATTGCTGACATCATCCGAACATGTTTAGGACCAAGAGCCATGATGAAGGTAAGAGCTTACACTGCAGCTGCCTGGAAACAGCCCAAGTGAGAGAGAACAGCACAAATGTTGGTTCCCTTGTGTTTGCAGATGCTTTTGGACCCCATGGGAGGGATTGTGATGACCAATGATGGCAATGCCATTCTTAGGGAGGTAAGTTTCTCCTGAGGGATTGTCTTGCCTAGAGTTGGAATCTTCCAGTCTCTTGGGTACCAGTGAAGCTCTTCTATCCTGAGAGCCACCAGGAAAGGTGTTACTGGGGGGGAGTGAGACATTCCCTGCAGATGTTCCACAGAAATGTGGATTTAATCCCAGGGTGGGAAGTTCTCAAGGAGGTTTTACAGGATTGCTCTAGATTCTCTAACACTTGCAGCTTTAATCAGTTGAATTGAGACTTTGTGAGTAGGTGTCGGTGTTCACTGTGCCACAGAATGAGACCAAGAGGTCATGGTTGTCTCTCTGGTGCAAGTGCTGTTTGAAGCAGATGCTAAAAATCATAATGCCTGAAGAACTGTGAGAGACACAGCATTGTTGGATACAAGGGCTTGGTTTGGTCTCAGAAGGGAAGGAGGAGCCTTGCTGTGGCTGGGCAGAATGCCTGTGGTTGTGTTGAAGGTGTAATGTTTACTCCATTGAACCTTGTGAGATGTTTCTGCCTCAGCATTCGAGACCAAATCCATCCTCTTGTCCCACACAGATCCAGGTCCAGCATCCAGCAGCCAAATCCATGATCGAGATCAGCCGCACGCAGGATGAAGAAGTTGGGGATGGGACTACATCTGTCATCATCCTGGGTAAGGAAGACTCAGACACATTGTGCAGAGCCTGAGGTTCTCCCTTGCTGCTCAGCAGAGCCCAGAGTGAGACACATCTTTGTTACGTGGGGCTCTGCCCTCTGGAACCAGGGACAGGATCCAAGGGAATGACTGGAGTTGTGTCAGGGCTAGAGATTGGGAGATAGGATATTATGTGTTAGGATATTGTGTGTTAGGCTAGATATTAGGAGAAGGTTCTCCCCCCAGTAGGTGTTTGGGCACTGGAGCAGCTCCCCAGGGCAGTGGTCATGGCTCTGAGCCTGACAGAGCTCCAGGAGTGTTTGACCAGTGCTCTCAGGCACAGTGTGATTTTTTGGGGTGTCTGGGCAGGGCAGGAGTTGGACTGATGATCCCTGTGGGTCCCTTTGAGCTCTGAATATTCTGTGATTTACCAGCCCTAAAATGGATAGTTATTTTACTGTGCAAGAGCATGTGAGAAGTCCATGAGACCCTCAGTGATCAGCTCCACAGCCTGGGAAGGTGTTCTTCCCCCAAGACCAGCACAGTTAAGTGTAAAGGTGACATCAGAGCTCCCTGCATGGGTAGAGGATACATTTGGTCTGCTCTGTTGCTGTCCTGTGGTGACTGTTCTGCTCGCTTATTGGGGGATTTTGATCTGTTTTCAATCGTTTTCCAGCTGGAGAGATGCTCTGTGTTGCTGTCCTGTGGTGACTGTTGATTGTTCTGCTTGCTTATTGGGGGATTTTGATCTGTTTTTAATCGTTTTCCAGCTGGAGAGATGCTCTCTGTGGCTGAGCATTTCCTGGAACAGCAGATGCACCCAACTGTTATCATCTGGGCTTACCGTAAGGCTTTGGATGACATGATCACTAGCCTAAAGAAAATTGGGTGAGTTTGGGTTGGGGGAGAGATGTGTGGTGACATGATCAGTATCCTAAAGAAAATTGGGTGAGTTTGGGTTGGAGGAGAGATGTGTGATGACATGATCAGTATCCTAATGAAAATTGGGTGAGATTAGGGCTGGGAGAAGGTAGAGGAAGAATGTGGAGGGGTTTGTGCTGCTGCAGCTCCTTCAGGGAATGGTGTGAGTAGAACACAACAGGACTGGGGAGGGACTGAAAGGGATTAGGAACAGATTGTGGCTTGCAGTGATGCTCAATTTGGTTGGTCCTCTGTGCCAGCACTCCAGTGGATGTGAACAACAAGGAGATGATGCTTAAAATAATCAAGAGTGCCATAAACACCAAGGCCATAAACCGCTGGTCTGACCTGGCCTGCAGCATCGCCCTCGAGGCTGTCAAGACTGTGGAGTTTGAAGAGAATGGCAGAAAGGAAATTGATATTAAAAAATATGCAAAAGTCGAGAAGGTGAGTGTGCCCTGAGCCCATTCTTGTCCCTTCCTGGCTCTGAACTAGCCAGCTGTGGGAAAAGCTGTGTTGCCTCTCTGCAGTCTGCAGACAGAACCCTCAGAAGTGCCTCAGTCAGTGCACACAGGGGTTGTTCCTTCAGCTCCTGGAGAACATTTGTCAAAAGGATCATTTCAGTTGCATTTGGAAGGTGGAAAACAAAACATGTTGAGGCAATAGTGTGTGAGAAAGTTTCTCAAGCTTTTCCATGGCTTCTCACTTAACCTGAGACAGTGTGTGCTCCAAGTTAAACTCATATCCTGGATACACTGTGGTCACCTGGGAGAGGATTTCCCTTCTCAGCACTTCTAGGAGGTGTTTTTGGGTTTTGCACAGTTAACTGAGCTGCCTCCCTTCCCCCTTCCCTGTGCCTGTCAGATCCCAGGGGGGTTCAGTGAAGACTCCTGTGTGCTTCGTGGGATTATGGTGAACAAAGACGTGACCCACCCCAGAATGCGACGCCTCATCAAGAACCCCCGGATTGTCCTGCTGGATTGCTCCCTGGAGTACAAGAAAGGAGAGAGCCAGGTACAGAGGGCCCTGCTGGAGGTGTCTGTGACTCTGGATTTGGGATGAGTGGAGTGAACAATCCCAGTGTTCAAAGTAAACCTGACATCTTTTACCTTACCCTTCAAGGAAAAGCTATTTGTTTTTGAAAGGATTCAAAATGTCTTATAATTTATTATTAATTTTTTCAGTGATAGTCACTTTTCCAGGTAGCCATAGAGAAATAATTTCAAAAGATGTTGAAACTACTTAGATCGCATCAGAGGAGATGAGCAAATGCCTGTTAATCTTCCTTCCTCTTATCCAGAGAGTAACCATGACTGTTCATCAGGTGAACTGTAATAGAATTGGTTTATATAAAAAATTTTATTTTCCTCATAGCATTGTGATCTAGACTTCCTTCCTTCCTTCTGAAGTTTGGGGGTTTTTTATTATAGAAAGCAGAAAAACACAAGGTGTCTCAAAAAAAATATAGGTTGGACCTGATTTACCCTCTAAAACTTACATATGTATGAGTGTACAACTGAACTGTGTTTGCTACTGCAGTAATGACCAAAGTTGCACAGTCATTAATTATTTACATCGCAGTAAAGTCGGAGTGGCTGAAGGCTCTCTGTGCTCTGCCTCTCAGAGGCCTTTACCTTGTGTGTGCTAATCCTGCCCCAGGGTTGTGCCCTGGGGTGGAAAAATAGCAGTGAGGCTGCAGCACTTTGACTCCCTGAAGCAGCTGCAGAGATTGGTGTGTCTAAGCACTGGTCAAGAGCTGGAGAAATACAAACACTGCTGTGTTCAGATGATACAGTGTCACAGGTTACCTGATCTGGGGGTTTCATCCCTGAGTCTCCCCCGGGTGGCACTGGAGGAGCTGAGCTGCTGGAGCTGGAGGTGTGTGTGGTGCAGTGGAGGGTTGGGAGGGACACACTGAGCTGTTCACACCTCTGTCTGTGCAGACTGACATCGAAATAACACGGGAGGAGGACTTTGCCCGAATCCTGCAGATGGAGGAGGAGTACATCCAGCAGATGTGTGAGGATCTCATCAGGGTCAAGCCAGACCTGGTCATCACAGAAAAGGGAGTTTCTGGTAATAGCACATGTGATCTTTCATTGTGTTAAATTCATCTCACTGAGGTTAAGGGTGTTAAATGCTCAGGAAACAAACACATTTCCCCCAGACCTGGTTTTAGTCTGCATTTCATCTTTGTAGCAAAAAGTTGTACACTGCAGGCATTGAGTTGGTGCTTGATGTTGCCTTGGACTCTTCAAGTAATATTTTGCCTTCCCAGCATTTGGGAATGACACCAAAACACAGATGAAAGCCCCTGGAGGGCTGTGCTACCATTTTGCCTTGCAGCCTGGTTTGGGAAGCTATTCTTAGGTATTTCCTTCCATAGCCCTTCTTGCTTTAAAGCCTGGAGCTAGGAGAGCTGGATTGATAACTGATAATCACATACAGTTTGTCATCACTAAAACTGCACAACCCTCTTTTCAGACCTGGCCCAGCACTACCTGATGAGAGCCAACATCACTGCCATCCGCAGGGTGAGGAAGACTGACAACAACCGCATCGCCAGGTGGGTGCTGGCTGCTGCCTGCAGCTCCTGCTGGGCAGGGCAGGGAGTGCTGAGGTGGCTCTCTGTCCCCTGGGATGGTGTGTGACACACTGCTGTGTGTGCCATCTCTGATGGGAGGGTGTCTGGGGGCAGGGCCTGCGGCGCTCGCATCGTCAGCCGCACGGACGAGCTGCGGGAGGAGGATGTGGGCACTGGGGCCAGACTCTTCGAGGTGAAGAAAATAGGGGATGAGTATTTTGCCTTCATCACTGACTGCAAAGACCCCAAGGCTTGCACCATCATCCTGAGGGGAGCCAGCAAGGAGATCCTGGCGGTGAGTGAGCTTGGGCTGCTTCACCTCCCTGGGTCAGTGAGGCATGGCTGGCACACCTGGGCTGGGCTTGGAGCCTGGAGGTGCTCCAGGTAAAAGTAGTTTCATAGTATGTTAAGGGGTTGGGATGGACCTTAGAGAACATCCAGTTTCATCCCTATGCCCTGGGTAGGAACACCTCCCACCA
>NW_008669066.1:0-76578 GCF_000695815.1 Acanthisitta chloris
TGCCCAGGGAGGTGGTGGATTCACTCTTCCTGAGGTTTTCAAAATGAGACTGAATGTGGCACTTAGTGCCATGGTCTAGTAACCACAAAAGGGTTGGACTCAATGATCTTTGAGGACTTATCCAGCCCAGCTGATTCTATGATTCTATGAAACAGCACATTGGGGCTGAAGCAGGGGTACGAACATGAGCACACACTTCACTGTCAAGTTATCCTCTGCATTCTAAATTTGATTAATGAAAGCTGTTTTCTTCTCTAAATGATCAAAGCTTCCATTAAAACTAAATGGCTTATGTAAAATTGGATGAAATTGCAATCCCAAGCCTCAAAGAAAACCTCCAAAGGAGAGTGTGCGCACACACACTCACACCCTTCACCACCTTCCAAAATGTTTTCAGCTTGCTGATTTCAGAGCAGATCTGTGGATATCTCAAATCTGATATGATTGTACTGAAATTGGACACTTCATAGAAGGACTTAGAATGAGCAAATGGGAACATGTGGCCCAACTCTCCTCTCACACTCTTATCAGCACAAATTAAGACTAGCACTGGATTAATTTTTTTGACAAGTTGCAGAAGTTGTATGTAAGAATCTAGTTTCTGGGAAACCCAAAGCTTTTGCAAATTTATGTTTAGCCTGACAAGACATTTCCAACAGGAAAGTATTTTTGCCATTTTTCTCAGAAAGTATCTTCATACTGAAACTAAATAAATAAAAAGTAAAGCTAAACTTTATAGATAATTTATTTGTCCTTTCTGGAAACAGAAAAATCTTACATGAAGAAAAAAATAACCGAGAGTTTAATATTGTGCACAAGTCTGTTCAACACCATCATGACAGTACAGAAAGTAATAATATAGTCTCCTTCTATCAGTCAATTTTGCTTAAACCCTAAAATCAGTATTTTCAGACTGTTTCATACAGATCAGAAATGGTCTCTAGTAAATTTGAACAATTCCTTAAAGATTTCTTGCATTTAAACAGAGGAAATTGCAAGGAGCTTTACAGAAGATTCATGGTCCTGAGCCCTGATTAAAGGGCAGTGAGTACACTTTTCACTGCTTGAGCAGGACAAGGTAGCAATGTGAAGTGTACTCGGTTCATTCTAACTTGTCTTCACTTTGATTGTCCATGTCCCTCCTGGAAAGGTTCAAAAGGGTCTTAACATATATTGTAAACCTAGGTTATACTGCCATTTATGCTTACCACACCTTTCAATAATATGGTAATTAATATTTTGTTTTAAAGAGAGTTCAGAGCACTCAGCCAGACCCTATTAGCTCCAGCTCTGACACTACCTAATGTTTTACATCTGGCGAAAAGGGATTTAACATGCCAATCCTTGAGCTGACTCCTTGTGAGTTGAAATGACAATGCCTTTTCTCTACTGAAAAACAGAAGCTCCTCTACTGAAAACTGTACTTTACTGAAAGCTATGATGGCAGATTTTGTGATGGGCCCATCTCTGCAACTACCTTACTACTGCAAACTCAGGTTTTTTACTTAGTGTTGACAATGTTCAGAGCTTTTCAGTCTAAGGCTGATTTGAAATCTTAACAAAAAAGTGAACTGTTTGGTATGTAGTTTTTTTTCCAACCAAGATTTAAAAAATCTTCACAAGACATGTAGGGATACGCACCAAGTGTACCTTGTTCACTTGCTCAATCTTCAACCCTGTTATGACTATTTATCAGTACCACTTGACAGCCAAGACTGCATGATGAGGCTAGAGAGCTGATCCAATACCCATTAAAGTCAATGGAAACCTTTCTGCTCTTTGAAGGATTGCTTCTTGATTTCTTTCTGCCTTTGTAAGGTATTTGGAACTTTATTTTCTGTGCTTAGTCTTCATTGAAAGACAGATTTTAAATAGCCCCATGAACTGTAACATGAATTGCTATCTAGGATGTTTTGAAAGCTAGTAAAATAACTCTTCCCGTTGCGATTTCATCTTTTTAATTTATCTATCTATCTATCTATCTATCTATCTATCTATCTACCTACCTACCTACCTACCTACCTACCTACCTACCTATGTATCTATCTTAGACTGATAGATAGATATCCAGACTAGCCAAGTAGATACCTAGGACAGAGGGAGGGAGAGACTAAAACTATCAGTCCTAGATGGACAGGATGGATTGATGTCATCGTTCTTGGCTAACTAGTTTAGAGTGGGCACAGGAAAAACACTTCCAAATCCTCTCTGTCTTTGATGGAAAAGTTGAAGAATGGCCATGTCTTCAAGATGCTAGTTGGCTCTTACCAGACAAAATGCCTTTTAAGTATTGTTGTCACATAGATAAGTCCCCGGGAGAAAGCAGGAGTGAAGTTATAAGGATGAGTTATGTTGTGCTAACTCTCCTAAGGAGCGAAAGGATTTTGTCAGGCCACTTCCATTAACAAGTTCTCAGACCTTTCCTGCACACTGTGAAGGACTAGGTCATTGTGTTGGGGCTGCAGCACATTTCCTTCCCAAAGCTGAGGCAGGAAACAGGAGTGCAAGGAAACAAAAGAAGAAAGAGAAGTCCAGAGATAGTTCCATTATAAATACATGTGACACTACAAAATATTTCCCTTCCTTCCCTCCATAAAAATTATCTATATTAAACTAAGCTATGAACCTAGAGAAGAAGTGGTCTTCAGTCCTCCTTGGAGTTGCCCTCTTTTACTGCATCTTCAAATTTTTCACATGATTGGTTTACTTAAGCCTTTCCTTTCCTGCCCAGTAAAAACTCAAAGTGCCTGACTAGTCAGCACAGATACAGAGAGATTGGAAGTTACCAGAAAACCCTCCTGATTAGCTCCCTCTCAGTTTGAAGGGGGTTCAATGGATTTATTGCTTAAAATACTTTTTTTAAAAAAGAAAATCCTTTTCTTTTCCTCCTTTTCCCTGAGCAAAATTTTAGTGCTCATTTTTTCCTGGAAAGATATCCACCCTAGTCTAGCAACTGAAGATTAATAAGTCACTGTTATTGCTAAAGCAAAGGCACTGGAGGAATGCTTGCACTCCAAGTCTTCATTGACTCCAGGAGACTTTGTACTGGGACCTCTAGGGAAAACATAATATGAGACTAAACAGGTTTTCCAGTAATCACATTTATTCATTCTTCCTAGTGCAATAAGATACAACAAGGATCACTCGGTATTAACCAAAAACATTTTTAGATTTCCACATATATTTTTCACAGTTAAATGCATATATAAACAGCCTAAGGATACAGTTTAATATTTCCCCTCAGTATTAATCATCAAAACACACAGGCACAAAGAAATTATTCACACTTCCACTGAAATAGTTAAATGTTGAAATTTAAAAAGGATCTTTCCATAACAGGATTGGTAGTATTACCTCTGGGCTAATGCATACAGTAAAGGAAATTAAAAGAGGCTGCAAAGCAAAAGTAAAAGTAGAGCTGGCTCTTACTGAAGTCAATGACAAAATTCCATTAAACTGCAGTAAGACAAGACCAAACCCAAGCAGCCTGGACTGACTACAAAGTCAAGGGAGATTTTGGAACACGACTAATAAAAAGAAGGAACAGTACAACAATTATTAATACTAAGAAGTTAGAAATCATGTCTTTTAATATTTAAAGTACTTCTCCAAATACATATTTTAATTTGGTTTTTCTGATTAGTACAATGTTATTAATACAAAGCAATGATCTATTTTCTTAGTCTATTCATGTTGGTTTTTTCTTCACAGTACACATGCAGTGTAAATGCATTTGTATTTGTATATATCTTTACCATGTGTGCCTGCAGAGGGAAGACCATAGTTACATGGGCAGGAAACAGAAAATGTTCCATTTTCCAAGCTTATCCTTGCCTTCAAATCATTACAATGCCAGATTTTATCAGGAACGTTGCTTTAAAAAAATTAGAGAGAATTTCAGTTCCAGATGGAGTCTACAGTGATGTTACAAAGATAAAATAAGAAACAGAAAGTGGAAACAGATGTGTCATTTTTGCAGAGATGGATTACATTAGTGTAAAACTCTCCAAATGTTCTGTGAGTTGTGACATCTGCAGCAGTATTTTCAGACCTGGGTAGTTCTCTCCAACTCTCCCTGTGAGTTTCTTGGTTTGGATGGTTGTTTCTTCCTTTAAACCTTCATAACCTGTAAGGGACCATCTAACCTGACCCTCTCACAGTCTGTGGGACTTCCCACAATTAATTCCCAAAATGAACTTGCCTTGAATTGCAGCAATAGACAAACCACGACTATGCTTCTAGCCATATTAATGAATCTTTTGTTGCTAGACAGAAAAGCCAAAACCAAACTTCTCGGGAGAGACATCCTCTGACAATCACAGGATTGTCACCACTTTAGCACAGTCATTACCTGCTCTGTTCCATCACTGTAACATTTCATTCTTTGATGAATAACCTTGGCATAAAAAAATTAATTCTTCTCTCCTCTTTACAACAGTGCACTGAGCCTGTCTTGTTGTACAGTTTCCTTCATTCTCAGTCTCAGGGCCCTCTAAAACCTCTATCAGAAGTTTTGCTTTTGTATCAGAGATGAAAGTGTCACAAATGTAAAGGCCAAGAACCACCTGCCCTCTTAATCATCCCTGAGCTCCCTGAGATGTTTAAAATTTGGGGCCTCATGAGGAGGTTTCACTCTATGCTGTATTACCAATTGACCCTCTCATGTCTTGACCAGAATGCCAAATGACAAAACATTTTGGTGCCACTGTCTGTATCAACCAAACTTAAATAAATTTTTTAAAAAGAATATACTTAAAGTTATTTTCCACAAACCTATGTCAATTGATGCTGACACTAGGACCCTCCCTTAATTTTTCACGTAAAAGTTCTTCAGCAGCTTTCCACAAATCCTCCAGCTGCTGGGTTCACCCTCTTCTTTAAAAGTATTGGTACAGGACTAATTTTTCCCAGCTCTAGATTAGAATAAGTATTTACAGGGAGGTTTATTGAGTTAACATTTTAAAATATGCAGCTTGAATGGCATGTGTTTGATGCCCTTCCTAAAATCTGGATGACATGATTACTTATGGAACAGTTCTGACTCTGTCATTACAGACAGTTCTAGCACTACGTCTTAGCAATGGAACAGTATAATTGCAAGATTTATTAGTATATTTTAAAATGCACCTCTTACACTCTACATGTCCTCTGTGTGTTTGGGGTTTTTTTTCCCTTAACAGCTCTTAAATGATTCCTACCTTCCTTAAGGTCCCTTCCAACCCAAATCATTCTCTGATTCTGACTCGTACCACTATTAAATTTGCCTTTCTTCCATTTTTATATAAATTTTCATTTTTCCTGGTTTTGTTTGTTTGTTTCTTTGTTTCATATCTGTTTCCACTTTCCCTTTGAGCCAGGGTTTCATTTTGTTTTGTTTGGGTGGTAATTTTTTAAACCAATATGGCCTTCTCTCTCAATTGTGGCTTTCGGAGCATTTGGTAAAATATTCCTAAGCGGCTCCCAATTATCATTCACATTTTTCTGTTTAAAATCTTTCTCCCAAATGATTTAGCTCTTAATTGTTTTCAGCTTTATGAAACTCCTCTTTCAAAGCACTAAGAGAGGAGGTATGTGAAAGACTTTTTTACATTTTTCTCTAGATTGGACACTGTTTTGCT
Source organism: Acanthisitta chloris (assembly GCF_000695815.1). Taxonomy (NCBI): domain Eukaryota; kingdom Metazoa; phylum Chordata; class Aves; order Passeriformes; family Acanthisittidae; genus Acanthisitta; species Acanthisitta chloris. Next base: position 5,619 of record NW_008669066.1, read on the forward strand.
TTCATGTGCCTAATATATTGCTGAAGATGTATGGCTAAGCATTAACTACAGCATTAACACTGGATTTGAAATTCCCTTTTACCTAACAAGGTATGTGCAGTAGAGGGCTCAATATTCCAGAAACAATTTCAGATTTAAGAAATTGGTGAAAAGAAAATCCTACGACTTTTATAATGTTGAAAATAGGCATTTAAACCACCAATCATCATGGTCTGTCCTGTCACTTGGTGCTGCAATATTCTTACAAGAAAAACAAAGTTAAAAACAGGGCTTGATTTGTCATTTGTTATCAGATAAGTAGATAAATGTTCTTCCTGCAAGACTGGTCAGATCTTCTCAAGAGACACACTCACCACTGCAATTCAAGATTTCCACCATTCCAATGAAATATTCCTCAAGTGTCTTGACTTTTGCTGGGTGCTCATTGAAGAGGCATACAGGCTTTTCAGTAGAACAACCAAGCTCTTTAGGGATCTGGAGGGGAATGGGGGTTGAGAGAGCAACAGTACATCAGTGTCTATATTCAAAGGAAATGACATTTATATGTTCACAAGAAGAAAGTTTGAGTTTTTAAATGCACTAAGAGTTGGACTACACCTATCAGCAGGTGAATAGTCATGCTGTCATCAAGCTGAGTTGGTTGATGCTTCAGTTTGCTCAGAATTGCAACTGGATGACAACATTTTTTTAGAATCAATTGAATCTCCTTTTTTTTAATCAGTTCAGTAATGAATGGGCAAAAATAAGAAACATGGTTAAAAATGACACTGACAAAAATAGCATTCTTCTTCATGGTTGTAGTCAAAGTTAAATACATTTGAAACTGACATTCATTGCTGACCCTCTGGAATAAGCATAACATTTTTTCACAGTGTTACATAATTCAATTATGGGCTTCATTTAATGATTCAGACCACACTTTAGATCATTTTTCCAATGAGCTCCTTAACTAAATAATCACTATTCTCTTCCTAACAGGATTAAAAGATATGCAGTAACACACATGAATTACAAGAGAATTAATGAAAGTAGTCACTTGAAGAGATCCCATGTGGAATAAGCAGAAGTAATTTGGATGCCAAGATCAATTTCCTTATTATTGTAACAGAGCTTCTGCTTCCAAAACTAATGACACTGAATTGAAAGACTCAAGATTATATTGCCAAAATAAGTTGGAAGGGGTGAGGGATGGTCACTTATGGGAGAGATTCCAAAACAAGTAGTCTTTAGGTTTAGTGACATAGCAAAAACATTTCCAGAAAACTTTTAGGTATGTGGCTTGGATTCTCCTTTTGACATAATCATCTACATCTCTCAGTGCTTACGTGCTTCATCTGTATCTGATCAGTAAGAAAGGTCACGAGGAGATCTGGGTATTTGGGGGAGGGAGAGGGTTTTATTTACAGTGTAGGCATGGAGATGTTTATTCTTCAGTGTCAAACACATTGACACATCAACCACTGTGCTGAATGTTCCCAGTCAAAGCTATTTCACGAATAAGAGCAGACATAGTTTGGTTAGCCACCTCTATTTTGTGTACCAGAAGAAAGACACAGAATTTTTCAAAGCAGTTTGTCTTCATTTCATTTATTATGTCAAGAATGAACGACTTAAATAGATAATCATAAAAGTTTGATAGCCAATTCGAAGGAAACTAAACAGCACAGAGCAATTAGAAATACAAATACTATTTTGGATGAAAAAAAGAGTATTTTAAAAGAAGATGTCACAGACTGAAAATCTGACAGAGAGTACATCCTTCAAAGTATCTGTAGTAAGAGCCTGAGAAACAAAAAGTAGATTTAAAGACAGTTATTAATGCTATCTTCTAACAGCCCACAGAAAAGAAATAATGTTCTCACCTATAGGGGCTTTGGTTTCATTTATTACAGAGTTTTAAATCTATGCCATCTAGTTCCTTAATAAAAGTCTGAACAACAAAGCTGTAGAATGATGTTGGCGATGGTACCCTCAATTTCTCATTGTATTTCCTCATTTTGTATTAAAACACAAGGTAATATCTGGAAATAATCACAGATCTGAAATCTGTTTTCCCATCTTCCAAGGCAATGGACCCAATTATTAGGCTGGAAAGTAATCCCTTTCTGTGCTTCAAAAAATATTCAGGTAACTTGCTTGAAGCAAAACCCCACTGATAAAATATCAGACTCTATCAGTATACTGAGATAAGATCACTGGAGAATTCTTCCAAGTGCAGATTATTAATTTTATGTGTACAATACTGTTAAAAGTCTTTAGAGTTGAAAAGTGCTTAGAGTCTAAATCTCCCAGTTTCTCAAAAAGTACTCTGATTTCTGGCTATTATTCTAAAGACTGCTCAATACACACACCCCAGCATGAAACCTGTGTGATCACTGGGTATTAGGAACCCCAGAAATCATACTCCGAGAAACATAACTTTCAAAGTACTAAGGCAAGAGAAAGTCTATTTCTTGACCCCAAACCTCATTAAGTAGAAGATAGGCTACTGACAGGAGTTTAGTCAAACCAGATGTGCTTCTGGTACACACTCCTGTCATCATCCCAAGAGACTGAGAATGTTTTGCTAGTCATTTCTGGGGGCTGTTGCACCAGGTATGAACCTAAGGGCTTCATCAGATTTCTAGCTCTCCATCCTCTACATGCGTACCAAAATTGCAGCTTAGTTACTATTGCAAATCTTGTCCATCATGCGTTTATCTAACCTTTGCAGTTATCAAAGCAAATTGCTAGTTTTGAATGCATAGAGTTGTTCAGAAAGACCCAAAAAACCCCATTCAATACTCTCCCAAGCTTCTGCTGGATTTTGCCTGTCCTCTGGAGCTCTATCTTATGCTGAGTCTCTCCACAGCTGAGGCCAACTGCAATGGTTGGTGTTCTTCTCTTCCTCCAACACCTACATTATTAGCACTGGCTCAGAAATTGTGCTTTACACTGTCCATTCCCATGTTCTGGGTACTGCTATCAGTCCCCAGCTGCCTGGGGAATTATCTTCCTTCCTTAGCACTGTATTCTAGAAGGAGGCACTAAGAAACTGTTTTTCAAATGATGGTCTTAAATATATTTTGAGGTTCCAATAGCTTCCTCAGTAACAGTGCAGAAGTATAAATAAGGATAAGAGAGATGGTAAGGCAGGAAAGGGAATGGAGGCTTCCAATAATGAAACTGATGACCAATTCAGTACAGAAATGTCATCCATGCTTTTACAAAAGATACAAGCAGAACATTTCCAACCTGATCAGGCCACCAAAACTTGAAAATTTTTAACACAAAGGGGAAAAAAATACAACCAATTGAAAGAGTTTAATTCGGAGAGTCTGCTGGATTGTGTCAGCTTTCCTTCTATTCAAAATTTAATCTAGTGTAAATCTGAACCTGACATGGATAGAGTAATAATGATTAGGGGAAAATATAAAGCAAAGCCCTTCTCATTTAATTCTCATTTATGTATTGTTATATGACTCAGTTGGCTCTCAAACTGGGCAGCGGGAGAGATTTAAGGGAAGTAGCAACTCATCTGAATGCCAACAGTTTTCCAGAGGAAAGAGAAAATGCATTTTCTTTGCAAATCTCAGCTGCTTCAACGTGGCAGAATATGTCTGCGAGAAAAAACATCTATGGTGATTATAGTTAAGAGACTGAAGCTTTACAATTGAAAAAGTCTGCCCTCTAAATGAATGAGACACGTAGGGAATCTCTTTCCTCTGCTGGTAATGGACACAGACAGCGATGCAGTGTCATAGCTGCCCCTCTCCCCATGTCAGTGACAGCAGTGATGCTGCCGACAAAAATGAGATTTCCCTGGGTGCACATAGTGTCCAAAAACCAAATAGGAAGGGACAGTGTCAATGAGGTTTTTTTATTAATCATAGGAATGCTGAGGAGATTGTCAGGGAAATGAGGGTTGTGGGGAAACAGACTGCACTGAAGACCGAAGGTGATATCTTGAAATTCTGGAGTCAAGGGAAAATCTTCTTCTGGCATCTGCAGGGCCAGAAGCTCACCATCAGCATGTAAAAGAGTGAATTTAAAATTTACTAAAGGGAGCAAATAATTTCCAAATCAGAAAGAATTCTGTCAGGAAATCACTCCCCCGATAAATATACTATGGTGATTAAAAAGCAAATATTTACATTGCCTACTGATGGTGATGTAAATGAAGCTTAAAGTGACCATGAGAAAGAAGCTTCTGAAATTGCTGCATGCTTGATATAGCAGCATGTTAACTTGTGACAAGAGTCACAAGACTTTTCCCAAGGCTGAATAATTTGAAATAAACTTCAGAGCACAAGAGGTATGTCAGTTCCGGTATGTCAAGGGAGTTACTGTGGAAAACCTCCATACACACCCAGTGAGCAATATGGTCTTCCTAAGATCTAACAAAATTGGATAACATGTCTGTAGCCAGCCTTGTTCTTCACACACATATTAATCATCTTATTTAACCTAGGAACAGCAGAAATGTTACCACTGAAATAAAATCTTAGAAACACCAACAACCCAGAAGAGAATTAGCCTGGATGAAAAGCTTACATCCTGGTTTCCAAAAGCTAATATCTACCCCAACTTCTTCCCTCTCCACTCATTTTCCTCTGCTGAAAAGTGACAGTGATTGATGTCTTCTCCCACCCAAAGTATGCTGTGGTTATTGCTCCTTATGGTTAGAATTAAGCTAACAGCCCAGCTCAAACACTCACCCATTTAGATGAAGTATTTATTAGCCATGAATCCCTCTGTTCTTACACCACCTCAAAGTTCTTGTGTACGTCACTGAGGAACACAAAGGGAAGGACTCTGGCATTTAGTCGGAGGCTCCAGCACCAAACCATCTAATAAGGCAAGCAGGCATGGAACGGCTCTGAAGGCCCAGATGTTTAAACCATATGAAGCTGCAGAAGAAAATAAGGAGCAGCTGAATTACAAAGGAGGGAAGGATACAATGTTTGTCTATGGTTAAACTACTGTAAACTTTGAAATCTGTATTATGGAATCCATTAGGAAACCCATAACTTTGATTTAAAAGTAATAGTCATAAGATTCTTACTTCACCATTATTTATGTTATAATGAGAAGGTAAGTTACTAGAATCCCACAAACTAAAGAGATGGATTTCATTAAAACTGTCCTGATGAAGAGTAAAATTGAAGGATAAAGGAAATAACAATTTTTATTTGATACCAATTTATTTTCATAGGGAACTTTGCACAGCAGAAACCTAGGAAGATGAAAGGACAGGGAAAACATTTCCCTCTCTTCCATGGCAGAGAGGAACTTTTTAATGGTATTTGAAGGGCGGAAATGACCTACTTCCAGTTGCTTCTATATTAAGAATCTGGCTGCATATCCAAGACTTGCCTGAAGAATCAAAGCAATGTACAAATTCAGATCAGGATTTATTTGTCAACACATCAGTTAAATAGAAAATTTGTTGCTAAAGAATGCAATGTAAAACTGAATGCTTGAAAGTAGGCCCAGCTAGGGTCCTTCAGGGACATAACTCCGATGCTCACCTTGCTTCCCACCCTGCTCCCTCCTGCTCTCCCTTCCTTTCTTTGCTCTGATGACTGTCCCAGGGAAGCAGAAATCACAGGAACATTATGGCTTTGTGCCCAGCTTTCAGGTTGACTTCTCACTCTAAAAAGCCCACAAACCAAGCCTGCACAAAGTGAAACCAGGACTGTTGTGGTCACTGCTGTTGCTTTTTGCAGGGATCCCCTTCCCACTGAAATCAAAGAAGCTCCAGGAACTCACCCATCCATCTCTGCCCCAAAACTGCTCCTGCCACAGTTCTTTTTCACAAGACAGAGTTCCTCCAGGAAAACTACCGCTACCATTGCAAATTGACTGTCCTATATTTTGGATTCCATTTTAAAATAAGCAACAGGTGAAGGAGGCTGACAGAAGACTGGAGGCCTCATCTCCTAGCTGATATACCAACACCGCAACAACATCTGCACCAGGCATGCAGAGGAAAGGTTGCTCTCCTCTCACTCCTCCCCAGGAACAATCCATGGTGGTTTACTCTTCCTAGGTGTGAGCACTTGCATTCCATTTTAATACATATATCCACTTCAGGTGGCTGCTCCCCTCATGTTTGTCCACCCTTGTAGTGCTACACTCCAGTCCTTATATCCACAACAGCAACATTTCCCAAATCTGTGTGACCCACTCATTCTGTAAGGGCCCCCAGTACATTGTGCTAAGGTCCTCAGGCCACTGGAAACTGAAGTCTGCAAACAAACCACATCTCACTGAATACCTAGAAAAATAGATATTTTTGTTGCCAGCTTTTCCTTATGAAGTTGCAGCCACTGGTGTGCACATGTGCTTCTCAGATGTACCCGTGTACACACACAGAATATGAGTATTAAAAGAACAGGCTTTAAAACTACTCAGTCATTTTGGTAATTTTGCACTCTCAGCTATTGAACTAATGGTCCCAGCAGCTGAGTTTTGTTTGGGCTGACATGTTACAGACTATAAATTCAAACTATGAAGAAACTTTGATACTCCCAATTCTTGTTCCTATTCTAATGTTTTAAGCAGTTGAAATTATTTATTAGGAGTTAAATAATCCCTGCAAGAAAATAAGAGCCATTAAGTCCTTTTCACTCACTTATTTTTAAATGTACAGACTTTTGATCATCACTGCCTGACAGTGACACCTTCTGGAAAATCTAGGAAGAAAGGGAAATTTTCTTGGTGGAGGAAGAGAGTGTGTTTGGAGCACTCATTCCCAGCAGACATCTGATGTTAAAATACATGCACAGTGCTGTTACAGCCACCCTATGTCTTCATTTCTCTTCAGGAAAATGAGTCTATTGCTATGTCATTAATCTGGTCATATTTGGGTTTTTCCATAAAAGAGTACTCAAGTGTAAGGTGGCCATACTATAACATTCTTCTTAGCTTCTCACAGAGGTGAAAACAAATAAAGCCAGAAGAAATTATTTTTGCTGGATTTAAGTTTATTCTGTTTGAAATACTCTTAAAAATTATTGCTCTATACTGAGAGAGACACTTGTGTTAATACTGAAAGTCAAGGGAGAATAGTAGCTGAAGTACTCAGGTTTCAGCTGGTTAGGTAACTTGCTTGGTTAGGCAAGTGAAACAGGGAAAAAACTCAAAATTCATTAGAGTAAAATAGCAGAAGATATGAAAATACAGTTTCCATTTCTAGGGAGCAATTCAGCTGCTGACAATCTACTGTCGTGGCACAGCTCCCAGTTTTATCCGCTGTTCCCTCAGCATTTAACACACAAAGGAGTTATGACATCGACAGTAGTTTCTAGGACCACTCGCAATACACTGTTGCGAGAGCTGCTCTGTTGTATCTCACTAGACATACAAAAAACAAAGACTTCGAGGTTGGCTGCCATTTAAGCAAATACAAGTTTTACAAGGAAGGTCTGGAACCTGGGGATGGCCATGTTTGGTTCATTAACAGTGCTGTGCTGACTAACAGCTTGTGCAGGAATGGTGTAGGAGTAGAGAGGGTTTATTATGAAAAGCTGAAATCTAAATGAAAGCAGAGCCACTAGGCCCAAACAAAGAGTATGGCAGGGTGATTTTCCAAATTTGCAACTACTGACGTCACAAGAACCAACTCCAAAATGTCTCAATCTCCTTATTCACGTTGTCACTGTAGATGTCTGTGCCATGAGTCTCCATCCATTTGTATAACAGTGCTAGCTGTAAATTTCCAGCTCATTAGTTACTATACGTAAGCATGAAATCAGCACAGCCATGATAATTTAAACCAGATGAGGCTCTGACCTTTAGTTTGGACACAGGATCATGTGGGAGAGGAAATTGTATTACACAGGAAAGAGTCATTATAACTATCAAAATAAAGCATTAGTCAGGTGAGCTTGACTATACTCTTAAGGGACAAACCCTGGCCTGATTTCCCACCCATGCAGATAGGCTGTACCCAATGTACCTGTCCTGGGGACATCCCGTATTTCCCATCCCCAAAGCAATTCAGGCTGCACAATTGGTCTGTCTGATCCCAACATGGAACCAGCACATGGCCAATGCCTGCATTCAACCTCAAGAAACTGAAAATAGTCCCAGTGCTGCCAGTAAGGAAGGACTCCAGTCTTCAGGATTCTGATGAATTTAAAACAGAGATCTTCCCAATACAGATTAGCCCAATTTTTTGTTGATTTTCAATGGTTTCTGGTATCCTCTGTGTGTTGGTAATTTATTTATCTGATTGCATCTGAAAGGGCACTTTACCATTACAAAAAATAAATTGTATTTAACTTCACAAAAAGGAGTCAAGGAGATTTTGTTATTTAAACACAGCTTCCAGAAGAAAAGAAGAGAAAAATCTATGAAGCGATAGAAAAAGATCAGCCAGATTGATCATAGATTTGGTTTAAAACCCATGAATTTTCCAGACTTGTCATTTCCAAGCCTTAGAATTTATTTAGTTAACACCTCCAGCTTCACCCAGCAGGTGAGGTCCTTAGGTAGACAAACCTGCAGCAGCTCAGGGTTTTGAAAATACCAGGTTATGCTGGTTTGGGCTGGGATAGAACTGTCTTTCTTCACAGTGGCTAGTACAGGGCTATGTTTTGGATTTGTGCTGAACACAGGGTTATAATACAGAGATGGTTTTGCCATTGCTGAGCAGAGCTTACACAAACCCAAGGCCTTTTCTGCTTTCCGTACTGTCACATTGGCAAGGAAGTTGGGGGTGCATGGGAGATTGGGAGGAGACACAGCTGAGACAGGTGACCCAAACTGACCAAAGGGATATTCCATACCATATGACATCATGCTCAGTATATAATGTGAGAGGAAGAAGGAGAAGGGGAGGATATTTAGAGTGATGGCGTTTGTCTTCCCAAGAAACCGTTACGCGTGATGGGGCCCTGCTCTCCTGGACATGCTGAACACCTCCTGCCCATGGGAAGCAGTAAATAATTTTTTTTGTTTTGATTTACTTGTGTGTGTGGCTTTTGCTTTCCATATTAAACTGTCTTTATCTCAACCCACGGGTTTTCTAGCTTTTACCCTTCTGATTCTCTCCCCATTCTGCTGGTGGGGAAGTAAGCAAGCAGCTGCTTGATGTTTGGTTGCTGGCTGGGGTTAAACCATGACACGGGTACTGTAGGTACTTGCAATAAAGCAAAGAGTAAGTCAATCTGAGTTTATTTCTATATGAATCTAACCTCATTACATATGCATTGTTATTTCAAAGGCTAGGCCCTTTTATAGCAATCCGCTTCAAAGGAAGTCACGAATTTGTGCACAATAGCTGTATTATGAAATGAGCAAAGTGGAAGGAAACATAACATGAGCTCACTGGAACTCATTGGAGCAAAGAGGGAAAGAAGGAGAAGCAGCAGGTATGATCTGAGACTAATGAAAAGAGAATATCATGGTGATATAAGTGAAAGGGTCTTAGAGCTTGAATGCAAGCCAATGGCTGTCTTAAAATATTATTTCCTTTTTTTAAAAAAAGGGGAGTCAGATTTGTCACAATAAGCTCAAACCATTTTTTGGAGTCTTGTAATAGCTGCCCTCATGGAGGCTCTAGAAACATCACTGCAGGTGAAGCAATAGAGAAACTGTAAGAAAAGGCTTTTGCAAGGAACAGCTTAAGTGAGTGTCTATGAAGTTTTCTTTTTCCTCAAGATCTGCTGAATGTTAAGCAAGAATTATTCAAGGTACAACGGATGCATTTTTCACTGATAGTTATGAGAGTCACATAGCTATAACACGAAATTTATTTCAGTCTAGATGTAAACCATTGGTCTGGAAACTGTTAAAGAGAGAAAGAGAGAGGGAGACTGAGACACAGAAAGAGAGAGCATGTGTGTTTGCAAAAGGACACAGTATGCTGGCTGATATTGCTTGGTGAAGGACAGGGAGCCTTCTGTACTATCTATGTAGTTACTATAAACTGCCCCTCAGAAAATATTTAAATGTAAGTTTCTTTTCAAATCAAGAAGCAAATTTCAAAAAGGACCCTTTTACTGTAATAATGATCCATACAAATTTACTACAACAATAACAGAAGTCAGTTTGCCGGTTGGTGCTTTGCTTTTACTATAAAGCTTGAAATGGAAATGGTGGCCTTGATGAAAACTGTAAAATTCCAGTAAATGGGATTAGTCATCCTTTTGTGTGCCTCAGTTCCACATATCAAATAACAAGCAGTGACACCCTCAGCTACCAAGTGGAAGCAACTATACTTCAAAGAGGGGAAAAAAGCCACAGAGAGGATGAGTAACATTTGACATTTTCATGTCCGGAATTTCTGTAAATGTCTCTCTCCCAGAGGAGGAATATCTTCCAAAATATTTAGTTCATTGTGGTATTCTCTTTGATAGAGTACTGTGAAATCCAGAGGGGAAAAATCCTTAATTAAAACATCTTAATATTTAATTAACTCTTTGCAACCTAAGACCATTTAAGGCTTTTCAAATCAAGAAAATTATAGCAGATGGCAAAGGGGAATGTTTTTCAATCCAAAGGAATCCTGCAGATTGTGGAAAACCTCACTGCCTGATCTCTGCCCATCCAATAGTGCCCTGAGCCTTTTAGTTTCACCCTCAAGAGAAAAGGTTCATTGAGCAAGCAGCTATTGATCACACAAATACTGCATTCCTGTTTTGATTTTGATGATATATGAATAGGATTAATATTTCCTTCCCAGAGCTCACAGCCCCCAGCAGAAGCCCCATATATTCACTTTCTGCACACCTTAGTCATGCAGTATATATATTGAGTCAAAGCCTGATGAATGCTGCTGCTTGCACAAGCAAGGCAACTCTAGTGAAAAGGTTGCATATAGAAGTTTTTGGGTTAATTGTCTGTTGCTATTGAGTAAAGCACCCAACTGTTATAAGATTTTGGCATACTGAATGGATCTTAAACAGATTTCCAGTGCAAACATGCTGCCAAGCACATGGCATAATAGTGTTTTATTATTCTGATCCATGGCAAATTACAGGACAATAAAAATAAATTTTAAAATTGTAGTTACAAATTCCTGTAATTGACTTGAAATCAACTGTAGCAAACCCAAATCCTTGCAAGTCCTTACTGCTTTTGTTATCCTAACTTCATGTCATGGATCAGAAATAAAAGTCCCAACATAATACCTCACTAGCATCAGTTACATCCTCACAATTACTGCATTGGAAACACCCAAAGTCATTTCTCTCCATCTCGCAAGAAAGCCATGCTCCACAGCAATCCCACTCTTCAGTCTGATGAAGAAGGGTCTTCCTCCAGAAACTCAGCCCTGGATGTCTTCCCTTGGCAATGCTGCCATGAAAGTCAGAATGGGAGAGCTCCAACACCCAGGATGTGCACTTAGAGCTGAGCCAGGGGAAAGTGAAGTTCAGAGAGTGGTATCTCTTCTGCAATGGCAGAATGTCACAACAAAGGGCCACATCCCAGTCTTGCCACCCTGATGGACTGGCCCAACAGAGTAGTGTACAGGTGAAGAATGGGCTGAGGCCCTCATAAAACCTACCTGCTTGACTTCACTTGCACACCCACAGCAGTAGATTTGCACCTCAAAATGCTTTTAAAAAATTAATAGTCCCAAAAGGGAAAGTATCCTGTCTTTATTGCTGATATAGACATTAGTTATGCCATATTCCTGTTAGGAAGGATGCAAATTTATCTTGCCTATTTAGAAGAAGGGTATAATCCATACTGCTTAACTGGGCAATTCTTTGCACATTGCATACAAGCATTTTGTGGACTTCAGGTTGGAATCCACAGTATTTCAATGTTTAGTTTTCACAAGTTAATGTCTTACATTTGATAGCAGCTCTACAAAGGAGTAGTAAGCTGAATGAAGAAAAATAAGGCACTCTTCACTGTATTCACTGTCTGGCCATGCCAGGCAATGCCTGTGGATGAAAGGACAGCTGATACAGGCTGGCCAAGGTATTTTATCTAACAATAGGGAAAGGTTGTGTTGTGTTCTCCAGGCTCACAGTAATCACAGCAGCAAGGGCATAGGGAGCATGCACGTGTTGCACAAAGCTAGGCAAACCCAAGTGAGGTTGCAGGCTGAGTTGGCTGCAAAGCAGGCAGAGCTGGTCACGATGCCAGCAGAAAATCACAAACGCCCTCAAAATTCTCCTTTTAAGCTACAGCTGGCTGCCAAGTGTTCAACAGCTGCAGAAAAAGGAGGAGGAACAGGGAAATTTTACAATTTAGCAGCATATAGCTTTGGTACAAATAATTTCAAGGAGCAATGCAGGAAGAAAGAAAACATAATAAAAAACACATCCTCGAAATTTTAAAAGGAAAGAAGAGAACTGCAGGAAAGTGCCATGGCCATTTACAGACACCACATTTCTGTACCAACTGAAAGACCAGTGATAAAAGAGCAGCACAGATTACACCCTTATCTAGATGGAAAAAGGACTGGAATTTAACTGCCCCACAAATATCCAAAGAGACTCTTCAAAGTCTGCAAAATACAATTTCACAAACCCAGAAATTTTGACATTTAAAGCAAGGAAAGGAAGATGAAGACATGACTCAGGACACCTGAATCAGACCATGATTACCAAATGAGACACAAGAACCACCAGTTCACTGCTCTAGGTCCATAGCATCCGCTGATGAGAAGATGTATCACCCATTAAGCAAAATTAAGATGCACTAAGGAAGAGTGTCTGGGGAAGGATTTCCAGTAAAGCCACACTGGCATGAGTAGCACAGGCCACAGTCTGACACAGAGCAGACCCACCACAGAATAAGAATTAGTATCAGAGCTACACGTTTCTCCAGGCAGCCTGCGAAAGGAAACCAATAGGCATGACACAGAAGAGACAATTTGGAGAAACATGTTGCTGCTTTTCTAAACATATTGATATGGGAGAGTTACATTCATATGCTAATTATTTTCTCACTAGAAGACTGCTATTGAGCTATTTGCAGACTAAGTTACTAATCAGCATGTGCACTTTGTCACTAATCTGTCCCTTAATAGGAACTTGTTGAGGTACACTCCCTCAGATGGAATACATTAGACATTAAATATAAAAGTTGTTTTTGTTTTTATGTAACTTCACACACACACAAAATAATATCCCACGGACTATATATTAATCATGTTTACTGATCTCTGCAGAGTATTAGTACACTTTGAAGTCAGCCTACTGTGCCAAGCCTCTGTCAGCTGAAGCCATAAATTTTCTTCTCTGCTCCTTGTGTAACTTTTCCTTTCTGTCCCCACCCCAGCCCTCAATGAGGCAAGGTTAGATTGGAACTAGATGTATTTTTATATTATCTTGCAAGAGCTAACGAGATGTGTAAATGGATGACTTCACTTTGAAGGTACATGTTCTAGTACCTGTCACCTTTTCCACCCAGTAAATTTCTCAAACAGGCATCCTTTTTGAATTGTCCTGCAACAGAATGAAGACTTTCCAAAAGTACAACCCTACCCACTAGCACAACATTAGATAGCTGTTTCAAGCCTAAATCTGCAAGTCACCTTTAGAAAACAGTGAAAATAAATAAAATATCTGAGATAAGGTTTCCCCCATATTGTGGACCACAGGACTAACACACCTTTAACGAAGAGGTATTTTGCATCAGAATACAAGAAAGTATGTTGAAATTTGGAAAAAGAAAACAACAACCAGCCAAAAATAAACCCCAAACAAACAGAAAAAAAAACCCCAAACCACAAAACCAGCTGCTAGAACAAAATGAAAAGCAGTGCTGATAAAACAGCACAGAGCCTTGCAGCATTTTCTGTCTTAAGACACAATGCCATCTAGCAGTGGAAAAGGAGTTATCTTTCAGCCATCAGCTCATGTAGGCATGCACAGACATGGCATCCACAGGGACAGGGCATCAGCCAGACAGCTAATGTCTGATGTTCCCAGCATCTCTCTGCAAAATCCTGGTCCAGTAGGAATATATCTTGAGAGTCTCTCAGCAACAGTCACTGAGAATTATTATGAAAACTATGTATGAAAGCACTTACTGGATGCCAAAGCATAAGCATTGCTTGCTAAGAGCAGCTCAGGAAAGTCAGTCTAAACTGTACATGCTTCCACCATTAGTACCAGCTTCATTAGAGCAAACAAGCAGATGTGGTACTACAAAAACATAATCCTGTTCCTTCACCCAGAATAGAAACACAGACTGCATATAAACAAGAAAGACACGCAGAAATCTTGGCTCTAGCTGGCATACAAGTCAAAGTTAAGGAAGCAAGACAAATTTTCCTTGGAGTCAATCAGCACAAATCATTGTTTGTGGCTAGACATAGTCAATATCTATATCCATCTGCATTGCATTTACAAATTTAAGCTTCTGATTTTGACCCCCTGAAGAATACTGAATACTGCCTACAGTAGCCTAAAACCAGCAATGAACATACATGACCCTCAGTATATTTTTCATACCAAAGAATTGCATCAGTCCCTAGTTGCAATCTGACTACAGTCATGTAAGACCAAAGTTAGCGAACCCAGCTGGAAAGGACAAAAAATAAATGGCTTTTAAAGCTTATTGACAGTCTTTTTTGTCTGTCTTCCAAAAAGACAGCCCACACACAGTTAATCAAACAGAAATTGAAAAAGTGCACAGAAAGCTAAAGTGCCTCTGAAGCTACCAATAGCACCAAAAATAGCAAAACTGGCAAACAGAGAAACACAGAAGAGCACTTCAGACATTAAGTTTTCTTTTTTTATTTATTTATATTGATGTGAAGTGGATTTTTTGCAGAGCCGATGTTAAAAGCCAACCTGCAATCCTGGTGAGTGAATCTGCTCCCTCAGAATGGACCCAGCCCAGCAATCAGGGCAAGAAAAAAGTGCCACCACTCTGGGCAGGGGAATCATGAAGGGGCTCATACTTACCAAGCGAGGTCTTCTCTATGCAGCTGTGATGAGAAGCTGCTCAAGCATTACTTTTCTTGATGATTGATAGGTTAGAAATGGGAGCATATGAGTGGCATTTAAGACAAGGATGTAACGCAACATTCTCTTCCCAGCTCTGGGAAACTGTCATTAACTCAACAACACCTGGAAAGCCATTGGTTTGACTCACCAGTGGGAAGCAAATGTCTTTTTTCTGACCATGCAGCCAAACAAAAATGGCTTTTCTGAGTG
Organism: Acanthisitta chloris; assembly: GCF_000695815.1. Taxonomy (NCBI): domain Eukaryota; kingdom Metazoa; phylum Chordata; class Aves; order Passeriformes; family Acanthisittidae; genus Acanthisitta; species Acanthisitta chloris. Next base: position 20,732 of record NW_008669066.1, read on the forward strand.
TCTGAGCTGAGTGATCACATGCCAAGGCCTGTGCTGGCTCTCCATAAGAACAGGTTTGAAAGGTAACTACCTCCATCCGGTTGGAGTGGACTGTTCCACGCTGTGCCCATAAACAGTGGGCGCCAAAACCTTTCCCCAGTGGGATCCTCACCATTTTCTACTTTGCCTTTTTTTTCCCTGGCATTGTCTCGGGACAAGAACCTCAGATTTTAGTAAAGCATTGTTTAAAAAAGTAAAGAAAAACGCTACATTAATTTTGAAACTCTCAATAAATCTGAAGACTTTGAACTCACTCTCTTCCTATTACACACTAAACATACACACGTTCAAGAAGAAAAATTATATGATGAGCACCCTCATAAAATACATTAGTAGGTGTGAAAAGTCAGTGATTATGTCATGAAAGATTCTGATATCAAAACATATTCACAATATTTATGAGGGAGTAATTATTAAGGTAACAACAAATCACATGAACTCTAAATTCCCACTTTTTCATTTTACATCTGAAATGTAACCTCATAGGTGTTAGATTCAATGCATTAAACAGAATGGTCTTCTTGGAAAAAAAAACATCCACCAGCACACTTATTGCATCCCTTTTCATAGTATGCCCAGAATGCACACATTCTTTTACCCACAGCTCAGTACAGATAAAGATAAAAGATCAGAGACCCTTTTGAATGCTTTAGAATTTATTTCTACTTTGAAAAGGTTATTTATCAGGGCTTGGATACAATTCAGAGGCAGTATTCTGATGGAGCTGAAATGGCCACTCTCCCAGGCTGGGAAAGGATGTTACTCCAAGGACTCCATTAGTCACCAAAGTATTTTTCTCTTATATGTGCAAGTTTTTGACCTTGGAGGTCAGCAATAGACTGTGCATCTGTTCTTGGTTGGCTTTCCTGAAGACTCATATCTAAGTGCTCGGGCTGATGTTTCCCTAATTGCATTTCCTTTCTACAGCAGTTTGCCATGGCCCCGTTCAAAAAGGGGTTCATCCAACCTGGAAGTGCTTTTTCAGGCACTTGGGACAGAGTCTGCTCCATTATTTCTGGCTGACTAAGACCTACCATGCAGAGCAGTCAGAAACCTTCACATCCCAGTAAAACTAACCAAAAGGATCCATTCACAGCAGGGAGAGGGGAAAACAATAAGGAACAATAATAATATACAACTAAATCAGTACTACCCCACAACAGGGCCCTGTCAGCATGTGCTGGGCCACAAGGGAGCTTTTATTTGCACCCAACTACAGGCAGGGAACCCCTAGCATATAGAAAATGGTATGAGAAATAACAGCAATTGCTAACAAAATCAAAAAAACTGCAAGAAAGAAATAAAGACCTTTTATTTTTTGTCCTAAATAATAATAAAAAAAGATTAAAACTACCAGAAAAAAATATTCTTCATTAAAAATCTCTCTCCTGGCAAAAGACAAACACCTCAAAGTAGGAAGCAAGTACTATGACACATCAAGGTTATTGATAGTAAGTGCTCTTGTTTCCAGTAACTATTTTGATCTCAAATGTGTGTTTCAGATGGCCTAAATAGCTGGAAAAAAAAGTATAAAGAACATTTCTGCCAAATATAGAGATGCTATGCTTTTTCTTGTTTTTCCTTCCATGTTACTTGAATTGCTTCTTTTTTTGTATGCGTATTTTAAAGGAAATACCTTCAAAAGCCTGTTTGCATACACTCAAGTTGTGATATGCAAGAAAGGCAAAACACTGAGTCACCTGTGTCTATCTTCTGTGTGTGCAGAGAACCCAACATTCACAGGATGCATCTCTACACAAACTTATACTATCAAGCAGAATGAAGTCCTCCAGGTCACCATGGAGATGATAAATATAAGTATAGATTCATATCTCAATTCAAAACTCTAAGATCTGAGAATTCTTTTTTAAAAAAAAACAAAACACAAAAACAATAAAACCCCAAACAAATAAACAAAAAATAAAAGGCCCCAAAATACCCAACAAAATAAACAGAAAAATTGTCCAGCTGCACTTGATTTCCTGTTGTCATACCCTTAAACCCTGCTAGGGAAAATGTCACTCAGGAACAGCACTAAATGCACATGCTGCCAGCGTGATCAGGAATGAGCATGAAGCAAATTTATACAGATACAGAACGGGAAACTTTTCAAAGAGGTCACAAAAAATAACTCATTCAGGCTTTATGGGAAATTACATATCTGGGAAAAAACATCTGTGATGTCATATATATATCACCCTGTGGATATATATCCACATATATTTCTTTGCCAAATAGAGAAGCCTTTCCACAGTAGCCTAAATACAGCCTGTTATTTAACATCCAAGCATTTCAGGCTTGAAATCCAAGGACAAATATTTACTCTTAAAGCTACTATTTCACACTTGATATACTTGCAGAAACGAAATTAATTTAGCGAAGTGTTGCATAAAGTGGCTAATTGCTCCCTATTCACTAGGTGGCACTACGAGTCTGCCAGTCCTATGCTAAGGAATTTAAAGCTCATCAGTATTTTCTCCTGTAGCTGTTGCAGCTGTCTGTCTGAAAAACAATGTTATGTTTTTAAGCCTTCTTTAAGAGCTCTTCTGGGGTTTAACTTGACACGTTTTGTCATGTTAAGCCAGCACATACATCTATTACTTTGCATTTCTAATGCTCTGAATGGAGATATAACCACGCAAACTGAGAGATCCAGCATGAGGGGAGGAACAAAACTAATTTGTGTCTGAAGCTTGACATTTCTAAATGTTTAGTTAAGGGGCCTGATCTGCAATAGTAATATATTAGTATCAATTTAGTTATTGACTACTAAAACTGAAAGTAATACCCTGTGTAGTAGGTTTGCTGATCTTCGGTGAGAAAACAATGTGAAAATGAGGGGAATTGAAGTTAGAGTCTGGCATTTCTTAACCTGAAGAGCTAATAACATGAGACACAACACCCAGTGCTTTCTGATGAAGACTATATAGTATCAGGGAGAGCAGACATGCCAGCCCAAGGATTTCTCACTAAAATATACAGCAAGACTGATGGTGCAGTAAAATGCTCCAAAATATGGTCTGATCTCCAATGTTAATTTGGTCAGTAAGCTGATGCATGGTGAGGCTGATTATGAAAAGAAAGGTGGGAAAAGAAAGCTGCTTTTGCTTCTATGGCAAAGGAAAGCAGCAATCCTTGCTGCATGGCTGTGCTTTTTCTGCAGAACTCTTGGTGGTTTACTTTTCCTGGAGACACCTGCAGCTTGTCTGTCCGTAGGCGGTGGACATGGTGGGTGCAGCCAGGAGCTGGCATGGTTTGTTCCCAGCACCAGGCCATGGAGAAGGAGAAGTAAAGGAAAGACAGAATAAGAAATAGCACAGTTCCATCAAAGTGAAGATCAAAAGCAGCCCATGAAAAGCCAGTGCCCACTCCCCTTGGGAGTCTTTCCCTTGATGTAACGGTAATGCAGTTTCTTCTATAAAGCTCGTTTCCATTTCCACAGGAGAAAGGGCCTGCATGCACAAGCAACAGTTTGAAGTCTAGCTGTGAAATAAAGTTAATGCCAGAGGCTGCTGTAGGTGACACCTTAAAAGGGTGGCCAGGATGCAAGGGCAGGTTGGACAGGTAGCCTGTACCCAGGGGACAGGTGGACAAGCTCTTGCAAGGGCTTATGAAGGCCATGATTCATATCTCATTGCTGCACCACAGAAAAGAAAGGTCCATTCAGACATGTCCCAGACTTTCCACAGGACAAACTCCAGCCTTGATCATGCCCTAGGTGTCCAAATGACCAAGAGGCCTTTAGGATTATGTTTTCAAAGGCACTTACCAATCTGGCTATTTCTGAAAACCTGGATCTCAGGTGATGAAATAGGAGATGGGTTAAATCTGGCTCTTAGAAGGTGTCAGAATCATAAATACTAGAGATAAAAATCCCTGCTAAATCAATCCTTCCATATTAAGTGTGTTTCCAGTGTTTCCATGCAGAGCTTTTTTAAATCGTATATCACTATTCACAAGAACATGTACTTCTGAGTAATTCCCAAGGTCCTTTAAAAGTATTTATTTGAATGTTTTTCTTCTTCCAGTTTGTCACTTGCTTACATATCAAAAGTTCAGAAAAAGGCACAGAGCACCACTTTGTTCACAATCAGCTCCTTGAATAGTCCCTCAGCAGCTGTAACTCAGCAGGACAGCTAAGCTGGTTGGATGTGTTAATTAGTTGGCAGCTCTCCTCAAATTTTCAGCAGTAATGTTTAGTGCTATAGGTCTGTCTCCAGGCATACAATTTCATTTTGCTGTTTCACCAAGCAAATCCTGAAAAAGGAAGAACAAGCATTGGATTTAACAGGAGTTAATGCATTACTTTGCAAGTGCTTCACGTCTGAGAGTCTAAAGTCTTCCTCTCAGCGATGTGACTGAGACAGCTGCAAAGCACTAGTAATGACCTGTGCTAAGTCATTCAGTTGGTTCAGTCCAACTCCCAGCAGATAAATAACAGCAGACATATCTACCCTTCAGCTATTTGGCCCAGGCTTGGAAGGGAAACAGTGTGTATGAGCTTCCTCCTGCTGCAGCTGCACACAACCAGCTGTACCCCAGTGAGCAAGTGCAAGGTTAACCCTGCAACCGAGACTTTGCAGCCACAGTGTGACTGGACATCTCTGAACATCCTCTTGGGTGTGTCCCACACACCCAAGAGCATTAACAGCCTCCAGCATGCATCAGTTTAAACATATTTTAGAGTATTATGCTTGATCACCTCAGCACTGAGGGTACTTTTGGACAGTGTATTTCCTAGCATTTTACACATACTGTGCACTGTAGGAAGCTATTTCAGTTTTCAGAAACAATGCTGGACAAAACCAGAGACACCTCTGAGCACAAGAAGGGTCCAGTCTTCAAATGCTTGGGAATTATTTTTCTCCATTTCATGAATAAATGATAATAAGTAATAATAATAAGTAATTAGTATGCTCAGTACTATTTCTACCTCAATTTTCTGCCCTCCATTAACAAACTACATACTGAAAAAGTTTCTTTCATGAGTTGGTTTTCTTCTGTAGCTTTTCCTTATTGCCAGGTAACACTATAAGAATTTCAGAAGGCTGTATGTAGTAGATAGAAGCTCAGTTCACCTGAGATGAGGTATTGTAACATACCAGCCAGGTATAATTATTTGTACTTGTGCCAATTAAATGCATGAAGTAAGAATAAAATACAATGCACTAACATAGTCAGTGGTCAGCTACGGCAAATGGAGCTTATCTAGTTTTGTTTGAATGATAAAGCATATAACCATTTCTCACATACTTTGGGTTTAGCCTTAGTTTGGATGTATGCCCATACTACTTCCATACAGTCTGTCTGCTCTTCCCTTACAGCTGAAAAAGGTAAGAAAAGCAACTTCAGCCTTCATAAGATTTTTTAAATTATGATGGTTTAGCAAAAGTACCATTTCAGGTGTCATTTGGATGGTAGAAAACAGCTGACACTAAGTGTAGCCCTACAAGACAACACAGCAAGGAGACTAAGGTATGCTTTAATGCAAACTGTGCAGAGCCAAACATGTTGCTTGTCTCTGTTACTAGCATCCCAAGGAAGAGATCAATCACAGTGAGAACCAGTAGCCAAGAAGGAGCACAAGCTTAATTTGGCAGCTGGGGAGAGCATTGGCCACTGTTACCCATGCACATGGCCAAGGCAAAGGCACCTGCCAAGACAGTGGATCCACAGCAGGACTTGCTGTCCACAGCTGAAATCATCAGGGATATAGTTTGTTTATAAAATACTGCATCATAAGGTCTGTAGCTTCTCTTTCTTCAGACTGATTTATGCCAGCTGTTAAATACATGCCTTTAAAAACAGTATCCGCAGTAGGAAGACAAATGTAGCATTCCTTGCTTCACCAAAAAATTCCTAGATCAGTGAAGTGATTCAGTTCTGGTATTGCAGCTCTTGCTCTTTAAGAAAGTCACCTTTTGTTTGGAGTTGAATAGGACTGCAAGTGTTTACCCATGCAGCCATACATTGAATACAGAGATATTATCACAGTGCTTAGAACAATATTTGCTAGCTTCATTTCCAGGCATTGGGGAATGAAAATGAAATTCTGGAAACAGTGTTACTGGTAAACATCCACATTGCTCACCACTGTTTTTTGCAAGATGTATTTTAAAAAGATCAAATACGAAATGTTTGCCCTTTCTTATCCCCGCAGGAATATTTGAGGTACTACAATCCTTTTTCCATTTTTAAGGCAGCAAAAACAGCTCTACATGGTTGTATTTCCCACAGCTATAATTATTTAATAGCTTAAAATTTTTTCTTATTTATGCCTCGCCGGATTCTAGGGCTTAAAGGGACCACAGAGCTGGCTAAAGGTAATGAACATCCTCACAGAGGCTTTGCTGCATCATACCCCTGCTTGGGTGTCACAAACCCATCACATTGGGGGAACTCGGGCTTTAATGGGGCCATGCAGTTAGCCAGCACAGAGTCAGAAAAGCAGGCGTTAACACTGGCGGCTCAAATCTGTTTAAGCAACAATATCCCAAATTGTAATGCATCCAATCCAGCTCACTTTCGAGCCAGGAGGTGGCAATCTTGTTTCACATTTGTGCTGTTTCCAGCCAGACTCCAGCAGCAGCACTGCAACCTGTGTGCCTGTAGAATGAATAATAATACCAAGTCGATTTTAATCTGGCAGCTACAGGCTTATTATAGGCACAACATCAAAAGAAAAGGAAAAAGACCCTCATCTCTACATATAAAGATGTCCTAAAGTTGAGCATTTTGACTCACAATAATATTTTTTAAAGTTGTTCTTGGTAGGTAAAATTATTTTGCAACTGGCCTTTTATTTAGAATTACATTTAGGGTTGAGAAACTGATCATGGGCCCATTTTGTAGGCAAAACTTTTAAAGTGGGAGTAGGTGCCATGGGAAGTTTTTCTTTCTTTACTGGAGGTGTGATTTGCCTACCTGACAAAATGAGTACAGGGGAGCTGTGTATGGGAGAGATGCTGTAAATTTTGCTTCCTGGAAGAGCCAGGAATGATAAAAAATTAATAGGTGTTTGAGCACACAAAAAGGTTATTTGAATAGGTATTTGGAGGGGAAAAAGAGCATACCTTACAAAGAAATTTAGTCCTGGTTTGCAGTGAAAATTAGATTTCCCACAAATACAGGGGACGGAGTTACTTCTTGCACAGAACCTGCTCTGACTAGCAACACATTACTCAGTGAAGGAAATGAGAGATTTACTACAGCAAAGTCTGTGATCCCTACTGAACTAGAGAAAACACATGTCTAGGATGATTTTTCACTTCTCAGCTCTACTCCTCTCCCACAGAGTTTCTGTGCATTTTGGGAAAGTTTGGCTATCCTGGCTTTCCAAGGTCCTGCATGTAGACAGAGACACACCGAGAGACAAAAATGTGTCACAGAGAACAGTTTTACTGGGAAGTTTTACAGGTGTCACAGCTGTGCTCCTGCTCTCTGCAGGTATTACTGTAACACAGGTTCTTCTTGACATAATTTGGTATTTTGCACCCCAGAAATGTTCTCCTTGCTGAGGACTTCTTGAGCACCAAGCTTCTCAGCAGTGCCCCATAATGTACTCGGTGTCAGGATTTCCCATCACTGTACCTCAGACATGTGCCAAGTCAGGTTTATGATGTGTCAGTGCATGGCTGCACCTACTAAGACAGCAGTTGAAATGGGCTGTTTTCTCTGAGACTCATCTGTGCCTTGCAGCAGATGGATTTTCATCATCATGCAAAATTTTCCAAAGCACCTTCCCCATACTTTAAGCAATCCTATTTTAAAGGAAATACAAGCACAAAAGAATAAAATAAAAGTGTTTCTGGTTCTTTGAGGCACCATCCATTCAAGCCATGCTGTGGCTGCTGAAGTGCAGAGATCCTCATCCCCTGGCTCTGAAAGTACTCTATTAATTGTTCATTTGCAGAGGATGGGTTTGTGGTTGTAAGAGAATAAATCTTTCCATCCACTGCAAGTGGCTGTTGGTCTGGGCATCAGTACAGCACAATGACTACAAGGGACAGAAAGCAAGAATTAGGCCAGTAAGTTATATGTTCCACACAGACATTTGCAGTTCACTTAATGAAGTGAGAGTGAAGGCCCCAAGACCAAAGGGTGTGGAAACTTCAATCTGCAGTCTTAATACTAGTCGCATACCAACCCAACATAAGACTAAAATAAATCACTAAGATAAGAGAAGATTCCTCCAGGATACTGTGAAACACTGGAACATCTGGAAAGAGAAAAAAAAATATTTAGTCCAATGTGTGTTTTGGATGCTTTGTAGGAGAAATATCTGCAAGAGATTGTCTTGTCTTTAAGCACAGAACATTGAGACCCAGGATGTTTCCTGGGGATTAATAACTACCTAGGAGGGTTAATGACCCAGAGAAAAGCTGAGGGTCATTAAAATCAGTCAGTCATCAGCTCATTGGGAATTGCCCTTTGCCAAGTTTGTTATGGCTGTGGCTAGCACTGTTCACTCTTGGTAAATATAAGAAAAGAGAAAAGCAGTAGCATACTTCTTTCTGCATAGCCAGAAGGCTCTGCAGCCATCCATCTGTGAGGGGAAATGGGGGGGCACCATCATTGTGCTAAGATTTGCAGAACAGATAATAAAAATCCTTCCCTTGAATTTAGATTATGTCACATAGATGCTTAAAAAAATAGCATGATAGAAGCTGTCTCTTGCCTAATAGAAGAGCATCATGGGCTACAGGGAAGAGATAGAGAAAATTTTCTGCCAGTTTTCCATGTGGCCCCAGAATTGGACACAACACAACTCAGATTTACAGAAGAGTTGGAAATGGACCACAAAAACATTTCTGGGCCTGAGAACAGTTTTCCCCTTATCTACTTTTGCTCATAGAGCTGCTGCTCCACACCCATTTCAAAGCACTCCCTACGCAGAGCTGTGCTGCCTGTCAGCCCATGCATGGGGGATCAAAGGGATGCTCCAGAGCCCAGGTCACTGCTGGCAGGGTACAGAGGGTACAGCACAGGCTTGGGGCACTGGCAGTAATGCACCCAAAGACCAGCAGAGCCTTATCAAAAAACAGTGAGAAAGAAAAGACATGATCTAGAATATGTGGTGACAGTGTCCCTTTCTTGCAAAACTCGGTTTAACCATCACTTTCCTCTCATTTTCTTTAACTCCAGAGTTTAGAAATGGACAAGCAGAAAGCCGATATTATGTCATGAAAGAGATTGAAAGCATCAAATTAAGCAGCCAGGCAAATCTGTGCAAAACTCAATTATTTCATCTATAAAATGAGGCATGTATGATTTCTAAGGCAATTATTAACTTGCAGTTTGGGATACATACAGTATCTGCATGCTTAAAACATGAAAAGGAGTATTGCTATATTTCAGTGCCCTTAGGTTAGGAATAGTTGCATGTGGCAAGTCTCAGACACCTTTCAGTAAATGCTAGTTAGCCAACAGTATTACTTAAGAAGTTCTTTATATAAAATATTAACTTTTTAAATAAATGCACTTATAGTTATTAATTGCACTTTTAGCAGAAGAGGGACAGAACAGGTTTCTGTCTTAAGGCACCCAAATATTACCAGTTACTTGAACTCTGATTTGGCAATGACCATTGGGAGAAACGCGCTTCTCTGAACATTTTGAGCATGCCAGCAACAAGGGCAAGTACAAGACAGGCAACAACTATAATCATGCATTTCCTACCATAGTTATATACCATGATACTATTACAGAAGCCAGCAAACAAAAGCAAAGTCACAATTGCTCTGGAAAAGATGTTCTTTCAGGGAAACCTACAACTGTGGCCAAGTCAAGGTAGTTAGCCATAAACACCTGAGGCAGCAAAGTTTCCTATAATGAGTAGGTTTGATAGTGAAGCATATCTAACTTAAAAATGCATTTGTACAAAACCTGAACAGTAAGAGGCAGGGGGGAACATTTACCAAACTTAGTTTGAACAAACAGCAGCTAGCAGTTATTAGGTACTGCCATCAAACGACCTTAAACAGCAATTTTAACTCTCAGCCATGCAGAAAGATCCGAGTGGACACAAATGACTGAAGCAGTGAAATAACACAGGCTTTACATGGCTGGAGTCTTCCATATTGTCCTTCAGGTAGAGAGCAGGACATGAAAAACCAGGGAGTGCCCAGGCTGTCTCCTTCCAGCAGCAGAGGCTTCAGATAATTTTCAGAGAATCATGGAATCATTTAGGTTGAAAAGACCTTTAAGATTCTTGAATCTGACCATTAAACAAGTCCACCGCTAAACTATGTCCCTAAATACCACATCTACACATGTTGTAAATGCCTCCAGGGATGGCAACTCCACTGCTTCCCTGGACAGACTGTTCCAGTGCTTGACAACATTTTCAGATAACAAATTTTTCCTAACATCCAATCTGAACCTCCCCTGGCACAACTTGAGACCACTTCCTCTTGTCCTGTCACTTGTTGTTACCTGGGGGAAGAGACCAACCCCCTCTTTGCTGCAACCTCCTTTCAGGTAGTTGTAGAGAGTAGTAAGGTCTCCCCTGAAATTCCTTTACGACAAGCTGAACAACTCCAGCTCTCTCAGTCACTCCTCATCAGACTTGTGCTACAGACCCTTCACCAGCTTCATTGCTCTTCTTTTGCTGCATGGTAAAAAGTCTACTGCCTTCTTCCCCCACCGTGGTGGGGTGGGCAGTGGAGCTGTGTATGAGAAATTTAAGAAACAGGACAGGAGTTGTTCAGGTCTGGCAGAAAAATTCATATAGGCACTACAGTATCCATGCAGTAGAGATCTTCTAAAAGAGAACGGTAATTATTTTAGAAGTCTCATTTCATAGATTTGAGTCAACTATTCAGAGTGGATAAAAGAAATCTCTGCATTTTCTTCAATACAGAATCTTGCTGCACATTCAACTGGGAAACCTTCTTGCTTCTCTTGACTGAACATATGGCTCTTCTCAAGAGAATCTTTCAACCAAATTTCTCTTCCTCCCCATCTGTTTCAGGAAAAGGATGCACCACTTCTCCTTACAGACTTTGTTTGGATGCTACTCTTCATGACTTTTCAAGATGTGCTGGGGCTGAAATATTCAGAATAGCAACTTTTACTGCAGGATAAGGAGAAGACTTATTTTTAAGTGGTCCTACTTTTGAGCCAAGTACCTTAGTCTTTGTTTTTTATTAGGAAACACAGAAGGGTCTTAGGAAGTTCAATCCAGCCTGCTCCCACAAGGGCTAATTAGGCAAATATATTTTCCCAGTGTTTACTTCTTTCAAGAGAAGTAAACAGCAGCAACATCCTTCATTAGAGAGTAGGGAAGAGAAATTCAGCAGCCTCTATGGATTAAACTGCACATGCTGAAGTTTTACCTAACATTTTTGTCATCAGCAATAGGAACACACAAGTAAAATTATTTGCCATATCAGATCTATGATACCTTTTGAAAGGGCAGGGTTCAATGCAAGGGTTAAAATAAACATGGAAAATTGAGACAAGAGACAGGGAAGACTGCCAGCAAGTCAGAAATTTCTTCCAACATTTTATACAAACCTTCTACTTTCTGAATGTAGCTGGAAATCTGTGAAAACAGGGTGCTACCATCAGCACGTTTGACTCAAAGTAGTGGCAATTCACACAAAATGTAAGTAAATAGAGGCAAAGAAACAAAAAAAAATAGTCAAGCTAATAATTCTACTATAGCAAACCTACAAGACTGGGCGAGATGAAAAAGAATACATGGAAATTCAAAACAGAGAAGCTTCCAATTTCTCTGGCATAATTTTGCCAAATATCAGGCACTATATGGAGAGCAAACATCAGAAAAAATGAAGAAAAATTAACCTTTATCACTTGGTAGATGTACCTATCTCATTCATTGGACCAGGGTGATTAGCAAGGCAATTCTGTGAGCAGACCCAGGTCTACTACCAGCTGCAGAAGCAGCCACCAGACTGCACCTGGGTACCAGACACTTTGCTCCCCATTTGCTTGAAATACATTTTCTGCACACAGAAAGTAGGTCTAAGAGAACTACAAAGTAGTACAGCTGCCAGAGAAGACTTTTCTGACTTGTTATGAGATCTCTCTGCAGCTTAATTTTTCTTCTTACTGCTTCTATAAGTTCTGGGGGATGAAAAAGACCATGTACACATATAACAACTGCATCAGGAAAAGCAGAAAATGATAATAGCCCAAGTTAAAAATATGGTCTTTGTGACAGCACTCTGGAGAGCTAAGATTGCACTTGCCAAGGCTGGGGGGAGAAAGCAAGCTGCAATAACCTATATGATGATAGCCTTGATACGTGTTAAGTTTCAAGCTTCAAGCAATCACCGGCTGTGACAAGAGTGACTTTTCTAAAAATTCCTCTTTAGTCATCATGTGCAAGCAGAGACTTACTTAAAATCAAAACCTGAAGACTGAAAGATTGTTTCTTCTCAAATATCCATCCCACATCCATGAAATACATGCAGAACGGGGGTAACATTTCAATAGATGTCAGATCCTTTGCCCACCAGGAGCTTTTACAGATATATGGAGGCAAGAAAGTGATAGAGAAGTGCAGGGAACAACCTGCTGAAAATAAGTACAATATTGTGCTATCTTTAATACAGACAGTGCAATTGCTTAGGGGTTGGGGAAAATACGAATGAGTTTCTAGAGCTTCCTTATACTGCCCCTGTGAGCTGGTAGGGCTGACAGTCACTTCCATTCAGGTCTTTGCCCTTTCCACCTACAAGATCACGTGTCTGATGCCTGTTCTGCCAACACCTTCTGCAACCACAGACTGTGCTGACCAAAACTGCTTCTAAACTAAATGTTTTTCACATGTTTTTCCATGAAGACACCAAAAAAAAAACCCCAAACAAACAAAACCCAACAAACTAAACAAACAAAAAACCCCAAACAAAAACAATCAACAAAAAAAAACATTCCTGCATCTCCTCAGTTTAGGGCCTATTTTTAGTTAGATGTTTTCAATCTACTTATTCAAAGACAACTGCTAACATATGCACTCTATGGAACAACTTACGGAGAGAAAAAGGAGCAGTATCATTTAGCACAGGGAATGTACAACTATACAGGGCTTTTCCCAAATTAAAATGTGAAAACTTGGTAACAGCAGTCACAATAATTGTGACAATGAGTTTTATAAGACATTGAGCTTATCAGGATGGAAGTATCCTGAACTAGCAGGTTTCAGGGGTAGTCAGAGCTGGTAACAGATTAGCTTGTAGAGCAAATTAACAGCCTGTTTAATAATGTGCAGTGTGACATATACACACTGTAATTTTCAGGAATTCACGGAGCTGACAGAAGAGAAGAAACATTTGCTCAGGGAGAACAGGGCTGGGCAATGTTCTTCTCTCTTGACCTGGAACACTGAGATCCTCTACAAAGAGAAGCTCTGGAGATAACACACTGGCTTCTGTATCTTACAAATTCATCATCTTTCAGTCTGTCTGTTAATTTTGCCAGACAGTCATGCATCTTATTTTTGAAGATAACTGTTCTAGAGAGGAAGGATTAAGCTATCATAGCCTGAGGTCCAAGAAATTAAATTTGCTACTTCTCTGATCGTCACTTTGGGACTGCCTTAAACTTTTCTGGGGCATGGGGGTGGGATGTTGGATTTCTCCAGCCCTGTTGTTTTTTGTGTGCTTTCACACGGGAGGGAAGGAGAAAGCAGCCCTTACACGTGACACACTCAGTGCAACTGCCAGGCAGCCTACCCTTCTGCAAATACCATTAGGAACCTTTCTGTTCAAAAAAACAAACTTAAATCAACATTAGCACCGTAATTATTGCAAAGTTGATGAATGGGCCACTCTGTTACCTAAAGTCCATTTTAATCCCAAAACAACATAGTTAGGATGGGAAAGACTTTTTAAAGGTATTTGAAATATGTGTACTCCATTTCAGGTCCAGGGAATCAAGTTACCAGCTTGTAAGTGAGATAAGGCAGCAAGAGAGCACCCAGATCCTGGGTAGCTGTGGAACTTGGGTAATTTGCTCAGCTCAGTCCTCAGGCTGAGCAAAGCCCCCAGTAACACCAGCTGGAACGTGTGCCCTGCAGCCCTGGACAGCTGGGAGGAGAAAAGGCCAGTCACAAATTAAATTAAGAGGTGTAATATGGTGTGAGAAGAAAAACAAATTGAGATTGTGAAAACAGGTGCCAACTGACATTTAGTCAATACTCAGTCACACTTTCCTTTCTCTCTATGTGATTAGCAGCTAAGCTGAATTAGGATAGATTTCATGCTTCTGTGACCTTCTAGAACCCCCCTACGGAAAAAGAAAAACACCTGTAGCTAGAAGGTTTTTTCTAAGAGGGTAAAAGTGCCAACTACTGTGGAGCTTGGTTGGCCAGACTGATACACCAAGGCAAAAATATATGTATATGTTCGTATTAAATTTTAATATTTTTTTTTAAAAGTAGCACCAAACACGCGGCTTTAAGGTAGTATCAGTCTGGCCAAGCAATGGATTTATTTATCTGCATTATTTGAGGCTGTTTTACAGGTTGTTGTTCAGAGAGTAAGTTGAAACCCATGAGTAGCACTCCGAAGTTCTTGGGGAGGACCAAAGTGAAAAGCAACAGGCCAAGTCATTCCCTGCAGAGCCTCGTGCCCTTTCTGTGCCTCACAAAGTAGAACTATGATTTTGTATTGGCTCCATTTGTGGCTCCCTGAAAGAAAAGTTTGCCTGGGAGGGTGCAGATGACCCTGATACCAGTACACCTGGCTGCCATTCCTCCACTGGATCCATAGCTGCTCACACTGCATGTTGGGATGCAAAGCTCTTCTTCACAGCCTGGGCAGTGTCTCCTGTTTGAACATGATGGGTCCTGTGGGCTCAGCACTGAGCCTGGCCCACTCTCAGCTGGAGGACTCACCAAGGGTTCTGCAAGGCTTCTGCTCAGTGCAGGCTCCACACAACCTGTTCCTACTCTGAGGTCCTCTCCTAGCAGGGAAGCTACAGCAAGTTTTCAGCAAATCAACATGCAAACACACCAATCATCTCTCTCGATCTGATTCATATGCTGAGGAGGCCCCGGACTTAAAAACAACCTTCTTGTAGGATAATTAAGTAGAAGATATGCCAGATCTAACTGCTAAATCCAGGACAACGTACTTGTACACCTCTAATCCTGTTTTTTTAGAAAAGTCTCCTCTGACACAAAAGTATTGGCAGGTCTGTGTGATCAGGGAACTTCAATAGGGTCTGTGGCCACAGTGCAACTTTCAATGCAGACCTTTCCCTCTCCCTAAAAGCACCAGAATTACCAGAATGCATGCTTTTGGTGAAGCTTGCCTCCATCCATGTGAGGATATCCTGCATCATGGCTGGCTCAAAAACACACTCCTGCCCCCCCCAAACTGAACTGCAAAATAAGACCCACCCACAAACAACCCCAAACGTGCTACAATGCACAAAGATTCAGTGCTTTGGGAGAACACCCTTCAAGCTACACCTTTCACTAATTTTTAAGCCTACAGACTTTTATGTGATAACCTGCAGTTTTGGGGCTCTGTCAAAGACAGCAGCATTGAATGAACATTTTTTTCTCGAACCCCTCCACAGCTGAACAGATGATGGCAAGCGTGTACTGTAAGACCACTTGATGAAAATGTCAGGGGTCTTAGAAATAGTTCACATTCTCTGGCCTTCAGTTTCATGATCTTTATCATAGTAGAATTCTTTTGCTTATTCCTTGCACACCTGCTGTGTGTCAGTTTTCCCCCACTGCAGCTCACTTACCGCATGCTCTGCTCACACTGACATATACAATCACTTTCTTTATACCAAGGAGATCTCAGGCACTCCTGGCCCATCACACACTGATAAAAACCACAGCA
Source organism: Acanthisitta chloris (assembly GCF_000695815.1). NCBI lineage: Eukaryota > Metazoa > Chordata > Aves > Passeriformes > Acanthisittidae > Acanthisitta > Acanthisitta chloris. The sequence goes on from NW_008669066.1 coordinate 36,598, forward strand.
CATAAAATGCTTTGTGAAAAGAGAGGAATGTAGCCCCAGAATGTGGTTCAGAGTTAGATTAAATGAGAACAGAGGTCTGGAACTTGCTGCCATGAAGTTTTGGATGAAAATTCATAAATATTTCCAAAGTATTTATTTTCATTTCATACGACCAATTATTCTTATGAAATGTCAGCAGCAAATCAAGCCAGGAGACAAGCTCCTTGAATTTTGAAGCCATAAAGCATCACCAAAACACTCTGCAGGGAGCAGGAAGGATGGATGACAGGAAGGCATATAGATCCAAGAACTCCACTGCCCGACCTCTTTCTAACCTCTACAATTCGAGGGATTTAAACTCCTCTACCCCACTTCTTCCTAACTGCACTCAGTAACTTCACTCCTGTCCACAAGTACCTTGTCACATGCATCACTCAACTCACCAAACATACACTATGCAATTTCCTTCAAGATACAATGACTTTTAGAAAAATACTATCCCCTGCTTGTGCTTATAACAAAACAATTTGAGGAACAAAAAAAAAAATGGTTATATTTTGACTATGTAATTACTAAAGAGCACATTTTTAAAAAGTGTTTTATCTGCTTTAAATGCACTTGGAAATATTTTACATTTGTAAGCTTATTTTAACAAAAACAGTCTTTGAAACATATTCCTACACTGAGTAAACAATAGCTGCTGCTGCAAAACCTCCCAGCAAACAATACTAGAAATGTCTGGTTTACTTCAAACACAATTAAAATAAAACAAAAATAAAGAGTAGAATTTTTTTAACTTGATATGTTACACTTAGCAAATATGGAAAATTTCGGCTAGTTTTCCTTGCAACCTTCTTGGGTTTTGTGAATTGAAATGACCTAAAAGATGCAGAAGGCTATTTAGAATGGAATTTAGCTTATATGCAGAATGGTTAATAGAAAAGAGAAGATTAATTTACACGAAATTATTCCAGGTCCATAAAAAGCAGGCAGAGAAATACAAGTCCTAAACATGGTTTCTTTCCCAATTAACTTAAAGGAATGGCCAACACACAAAAGGCAAAAGCATACATGATTGAAACAGGTTCAGACAGCAATTCATGAATCATACAACAGAATATCCTGTGTTGGAAGGACCCAAAAGTATCATCAAGTCCAAATTCTGGCCCTGCACAGAATAACCCCAAAAATCACACCATGTGCCTGAGAGCGTAGTCCAAATGCTTCTTGAACTCTGGCAGGGTCAGTGTTCCACTGCTCAACCAGCATGTGCATCACTGTTTTGTAATCAGCTTCTGTTAGCCAAGATTTCACTGTGTCCTCCCCTGCATTTACACTTAAAAAGTATTAACAACGCAGGTATTTCTATGCTCTGAACATCCGTAATGCCCATAAAACACAATTCTTTGCCCACATCTTTGCCTTCTCTACAGACATGACTCCTCTACCTTTAAGCTAGTCCCACTGCTGCTTAAGCAATGCATGGATTTGTGGCATCACTCAGCATAACAGTATTTACATTATCCATATTTTAAGAGGAACTTCATGAAAAACATGAGAAAAAGAGAAATATTTTCTGAGTTGACTGGCCAAGGTAATTTTGATGTGATCAACAAAAGCAGTTTGCACAACTAGGCTAACAGGAAAGAAAATTAGTATTACTCTGATGTGAAATGTCTAATGTGAAATGTTTAAGTCTCAGAACTATGCATGCACACATTAGATAGGTACAAAAATGTTAATAGACCTGCAGAATTCAATTATTTACAGTCTAATTTGTATAAACAGCGTGAAAGCTAAAAGTATTGGGATGGAAAGGGAGGCTGGTGGGGTTTTAATTCAAGTTTTAAAAATAAATTTGAAGTTGAGCGGTATTTCTGACCCACCTCAGTTTTCCTTCTGCAGTACTTTCTTTTCAGTTTATTCAATTCCTTCAGTTAATGAACTAGGTTAGTGAGAATATTGTACTTCACACGCTGTTCCTGAATGGGTAAAGAGTTTGTTTTCTGTTTTTCACTATTTGTTTTCTAAGGAATGGGTAAATGGACCAATCACAAGAGCATATCTCTTTCAGTTTAGTAACAGATCACTTGACTTGGCATCAAATACATCATCATTAGTTTTCAGTTAAAATAATTTTTAAAATGGAAAGGCAGCTTCTTATGGATTCTTTTCAAGTCTGGTCCACAATACTAGAATAAAAATATTACGGCCACAAATGTGCACAATTTTATATGCATTGATGAAAATCAGGTGAAAGATTTGTTTTTAATATGGATTGCTGACGCTGTGACTGTCATTTTATTTAGACAGGAATTAGCAATCCAGCTTTCTCAACTATGGATTTAATAGTTATCTTGCATATAAAATATAACCCAATCACATTTTCATATGCCTTTTAGAGTTAAGGGTGTAACTAGTGCCTTCTCTCTTTGCATAAAGACATCATCAGAACAGACAGAGAATCCAATGAGTTTTTCCATCTCAATCACAAAAAATTGAACAGATATTTTCCTGCCCAGTACCCACCTGCACTCTAGTCCACACAAGCTAATGACAATCTGTTATGGTAAGCTGTTATAATTGCTGTTGCAATTAATTCTAGTGTTTGAATCATACTACAGCATGTCATAATAAAAACCTTGTAATATAAAATCTAACTTACAGAATCAAATGACTGATCAAGTAATTCTGTTTATGTATCCTTGCTTCATTAAGTTTCCACTGTATTTGGAAAGAACGCTACTTCATCTCCTCTACATCATCACTCATGAACTTAACTCCTGTCCCCAACACTGTCAGGCCAAGTCCACCTACACAAACAGCTTCTACCAAGTATTAATACACTTCTGAGGCTCAAGATGGCAGACCCTCTAGAGAGCACAGTATTCTTGGCAATAGCAGTATTTTCTTGGTAAGACCAATACTATTGACCAAAAAAAAAAAGGAAAAAGGATGGATTCTATAGCAAGTGAAATTGCACAAATGTTAGTATATGGTATCACTCAGGTACTTGAGCAAGTTCTTCCATTGGTGACAGCCTGTATCTTGGTTCTAAAGAACACTTGTCAGTAACACTCCCAGATCTACAGGCTGCATTTATCTTACCAGGAGAATGGTGAGGCTCTCACACAGTCAATGGCATTCAGCACAACTGCTCATTACTAGCCTCAGCACCACCTAGAACCTAGATGCACTAAAAACAAAACTAATGTATTTTAATATATGATATACAGAAAAACCTTGTTTCCTTTATGTGGTGCTGCACAAAGTCAGCAAAACTGGCGAATTTTCAAATGCATGACAGCCTGGTTCCACTTTTGCACTGACAATTCCCTAAGACAGCAGAATATTGAATCCTATGCTTTTCTTCCCCAGATTCCTGTGTTTTACTTTAGATATAAGCACGCCTTGTTTGTTTGCAGAAATGATGTTTGGGATTCCTGGGAAACTGGTGTTTTAAATCAACATAGATAATATACAATTGACCAGATAAGGTGTGAAACCAATTTTTTAAACATACTATAAAGGAATGTATTGTACGAAGTTCTTGAAAAAAACACTTTGATTAACAAATTCTAACTTCACCGTCACACTGCAAAATAAGAAGCCTGTAGCTTGCAAATGTCTGCAAAGAAAGTTTTGTCCCTGCCCTAGTACAGACTGGCTATATTAAGAAAAATAACATAGAACCCTCTAAAGGTTCTGGCTATCCTGTGCATAGAATAACCAGTCAACTCGCAGGAAAATCTTCCACATGTTCTAAATGAAGAAAAGCGTTCCTAACTCAAATATTATGAGAATCTCTTACCTAAAACTGCAGTAAGTCGGTAACAGAAAATCTCATCAGTATCTCTCGATTTAATTCATAACTAACATGTTTCTAGAGCTCAAACTGAGAAAATTCAGCACAGAAAGCTCAAAAAAACTACTTGGGACTTGCTTTTAAAAGTGTTATAGTCAGAAAGAGCAAGCTCATTTTTGAAAACTACATTCCTTATTCCCAATTAGTAGGCCTTGATTTCAGCCCTCCGAATTAATTTATGCAGTATTCCATTCCTAAAACATTGAATGAGAATTGCAGCTAGCCCTTGCTGAACCAGATATCAAATTATTTAAGTGACCCATGCAGATTATCCCAACCCCAACATGCCATAGTAATTGAGAGAGACACGGCATATCTCAAATAACTGTTTCCCAGTTATTTGAGATATCTGAGTACATAAGAAGTCAAACATATTTTGGGGCAGGACACACTGCAGTGGCATAGATGTTTCAAGTGTTTAATCAAAATACAGCTTAATTTCTTTTGAAATACATCACAAAAGTGAACTGTTAAATCAATGCAGAATGATGCTGACTACTGAACTTGACAAAGAGTTTAGCAATCCTCACACACTCACCAGACATCAAAACCAAAATTAAACATAATGTGATGGTCTGAAGAGTTAAAAAAGCCACAGACATATATGACCTTCACTTAGCAAATGGCAGGTATTTTTAAGACTTTTTTTAAAATAAGCTTATCATGGAGTGAACTACCCTAGGATAACAGCTTCGACAAATAAGAACTTCCAATCAGCCAGTGAAATTCCTGGTATGAGTCTATATGCTCCAGCAAGAGCATGTAAGTTAGTGAAAGTGGTAAACACTTTACCCAAGGGTCAAAGTACTAACATCTCTGTAGCTCAGGACATCTTTTTGATGAATGTGAAACAGCTGGAATAAATATATCAAGGGTAACAATTGTGCTCCCATGGTAGATCCAGCTGCTGCAAAAATAAACCTGGGGGGTGGGGAGGGAAGCCAAAGAGTAAAAAACCTCAACAATATAAAAAAGCCTTCTACATCACACAGTCCTACTGCTTCTCCTTAAGTCCTTTTAAAACACAGGACTCTGCACACACTGGGTGAAAATTAATGCAGAGATTAATGTGTTAAAAGTAAAGCTAGCTTATAAAATGTTAAAAAAATCAAGGAATGATTGTTTTATTTAAACAGCAATAGTTTTCTCTTTAGTGATTTTTCTCCAGACTTGTGAAACATTTGTACCTACTAAAATTATTTTAAAAATGAACCGAGACTCATGACAATCCTGTTAATACTTTATTAGTGTAATTTTTTAGCTTTCTATTGGACAGAACATAAATGCAAACTCCAAAAAAAATTCAGAGTCCTCTGCCATTCAGTAGAAGTGACCATGGCAGCCTGTTTCATGTTCATTCTTTGTTACGGAAACAAGAGGAGGGGAAAGGGAGGGAAAAAGCATCAATAGAACAATTAGGCACACAGCTGACACTTATTGTACAATGATATGCACAAGTAATTTATAACAGTTCTAGTTATGAGATGTGTTCTTCAGATTTTTCCCTTGTAATATATGAGCTTTGCTCCAATGAGCAAGGATCACTGAGAACAAGAGAATTAACAAAGGAGTAACAAATAAGACTTTTAAAACAAGTCCTTAAATAAACTAACGAAACAACAGAATACAAAATTGTTCAGCTGAGAAGACATTTTTAACCTAGACTTCAGAACATTAAAAATTCATTTATTTTACAGCTATTCAAATACACACATGCATTAAATGAAAATATTGCACAAAATTAAAATTTAGATTGTGGAACTGATATAGTTTCATTTTGGTACACATTCTGGTAGCACTTAAAATTTACTGTTTAGTTCTAGCAAACACCAGCAGCACAAGCTTGAGGATGAACCAAATGAAAAATTCAATTGCTCGTTTTCTCTTAAAAATAATTAAGGCTAAAACAAGTGCATTTGTTGACAATGGCACAATTTTCAGTGGCCAGTCACAGCACCCAAAGGCCAGAAGATACACCCAGACACTTAAGTGCTGTATATTAACATTCAGTTTTGGAAACTTTCTAGGATAATAGGCTGCATGTGTTGACAGGGGAGGTATTCTAAATCGTTGACAGGAAAACCATTTAAATAAAGATACATACAAATTCTCTTTAATAAAAAGTATTCATTTCTGATGGTTCTTGCCAGCCAACAGGCACCACTGAATTATGAAGCCACATTCTGTAATTAAATACAGAAGACAAAACTTCAATACATATATACATATGCACACATGCGTATATAAATGTGTGTATAGGTATATGTATGTAATAAATTAATTGAGTAAACCCACTAATAAGCACGGTGTATTATGTTCAGTTCACATTCCTAGATATATTATTTTTGTACAGAAATGTACCAGATAATTTTTAAAAAAAAGAATCCCAAATTTGTATATTATCACTATCCTCTTGAATTTTTTATGGTACCTACAGATAGATAAAAGGTTCCACAGATTTGACAAAACAGTATTTGAACTTCCCACCTTTATACTGCATAACAAATTCAGTGACTTAAAAGACATAAATTAGGCTTGGTAGGATTAATGATATATTTACTATATCGCCAAGAACAATTGCTGAATGATCTTTCATCAGTCAGATATCAGTTATGCTTGAGCACCCTGACATCAGAGGAAGATACAGGCATGTAAACAATAGGAGCTGGCTATGCTGATTACTTCACACAGAACTCAAGAATTTTGTTAAATTTGAAAGCATTTAACCGTCACACTTCTACAGAACCTGCAGAGAGGCAGGGAGAGGGGTTCTTACATATTTACCAAGTTGTTTTCCTAGGGATTACAAAAGAAAGGGATTGGTTTTTACAGCATTTAGTTCTGCAATAAAGAAAAAAAACCAAGTGCACTTGAGCCCATGCATACTGTATGAGAATGTTAACAGTACAATATGATCATCATTAAGTAGTATGATAAAAGGCTACATTTCATTAATAGAGTCCATGAGAAAAAATGATCTATATAGAGGCTTCAGTCAATTTAACTAGGTCCTTTGAGAGCCTTCTATCTTCTCTTAAAATGCTTTCATAAAAGGTCTGTGTTCCCCTCTTGCATAAAAGGACCATTTGTTCCCATTAAGACACAAATTACTACAAGGATCCTTGGGATCCTTGATCCATAGCCGTATCTTACCCTGTGTTTAGCGTTCAGGACAAAATGGGACTCTATAGGATTACCTTCTATTCACTCAGATAGTGATGCTCAAACAGCTGGGGACTATGAAAAAGAAAACACAAACTGAGATATGCTGTGGCCAAACAGGATTATTCCATTGTTACTGTATTTTTAATGGGACAGAAATTCGTTACTGGAACTAAACAGATGGATGTGGGGCCTTGATGTCAAATTTTTATTACAATTTTACACTATGCAAAAAATAAAAAAATTACTTAAAAAAATATTGTAGTTTTATCTCCTTTTTATTTTCATATATACACTGAGATGCATTCAGAAATTTCCAAGTGTTTGCATATGACTAATGAAATCTTTTACCTGTGAGGAACCAACTAATTCTAACATTTTCCCATATGAGGCTTACACACTAAAAGGTAAGGAATCTTTCAATTAAGTAGGACATAGTCTTTTACATCCAACAAGTTTCAAATTTTAGTGGGGAGTTGTGTGTAAACTGTGTCTTAGTGCAATTTCCTCATCTTCTAACACAATATCCATCTTCTTTGAAACATGTACCCCTTTTTGTTCTACAACTATCAGCTTGATGTAGGTTCAGACAGACCAACTGAACATAAATATGATGCTCCTTCTCCACTGAAGTTACATGCAAAATGTATGTCAGGTGCTGTAAGAGCAGCATATGGCCCTTAAAGGTACAGAATAATGGGTTTGTTTCTACTGTACCTCTTACCTCTGCTTTTACTAAAACTCCCATTAGATATAACGTTAGTTTAATTTTCAAAACATGAAAGGTGATGTAAATGTGGCACAAAAGCCACATTACTTCAACCTTTCTTTAATAAATGTAATTTTATGATGGGGCTATAACTATTTCTCCCCTTTCCTATGAACCTGCTATTCCAGAGACTGCTTTTCCCATTGCCTCAGCCTTTACAGGAATGTTAAAATAGCCCTACAGAGCCTCAACAGTCATAACTTAGAACAATTCCACCTGACTCTCACACATTGCACTATCTCCCAGTGCCAAAACATCCTTTACTTCCACTGTATCACCACAGTTGTGCTTTACTTGAACACACTGGCACTTTTCATTGCTGGCAAAACATCGACTCAGGAATGGAAGGAATCAGCATTCTTATATATTGGGCCAGTTTTCTTCTCAATGTTGCATGAAGACGCACCAAATCATTTAAGACACACAAACCCTTCTGGTAGTGGTTGAACTACAAGTGAAGATGAGAAGATCCACAGGTCTTACAGATGCATTAATAATCTAATATGTGACACTAGAAGACTGGTGCAGAAATGACAGCATGTGAGTTTGAAGCCCCAGAGAATCTGCCCAAGTAATTAGTCCTGGACAAACTTACACCAGCTTAATAGGTTTGAAGTGTCACCTTTTCTGTAAGGAAGGCGCTTGAGTTGAGTGTAGTCTCTGCTTATATCTCTGCATCTGCTTTGATCGTGAATGCAGTTTGTTGAAGAGCTCAGGGAACTTATTTTGTGGAAATAAGGTTTCTAGGAATCTCTCCAGAAACACGTACACCATTCTCTTATTCAGCTGACTGTGCTGGAACATTTCGAAGACCCGAAGAATGCCTTTCCGCGTAGTCTCAGCGCCTATGATGTGCTTCAGTTCATCTACAAAAATGAAGGTTACCCAGAATTTTAAGCCAAATTCTGCTTCTGTAATAACAACAAACTTAAACTGAATATTAAGTCTTTCAAATTATGTAGCCTGAAATTCAAAGTAACAGTGCCTCTATTATACTCAACATGACTAAACTAGAAGTTTTCCTACAGCAGAAAGGATTTCTGAAAATTACATCATTTTTACCCTGTATACATAGAACCATGTCAGTTTATAAGAAATCATACTGTATTGGAATAAATGTATTTCACACACTAAAATGAAATCCTCTAGTGAAATTAAATACTGTGTTGGTTCTAAGAGAATTACAGTTCCAAATTCACAGTATGTGTGAAAATGTCCAATGCTTTAATAATTAAAAGCCTTCTTATTTAAATACAGTTCATATGTCAGCATTTCTTTTCAATGCTTACAACAATCACCAAGAATCTTGACACTAATGCCAGTAACAATACGTGGCAAGGATTATTAGGCTTCAATCCCAGACTCACTTACCTGGCATTATCTCTAGCAATTTGGTCTTCCCTGCCACTCTTGTTCTCATTCTAATAGCTTTATCCCTTCGTGGAACAGTCTCTGCTAAAATGCCATTGGGCCAAAAAGCATCTCTGTAACAAAAGTAAATCTGTCAAAATACATTAACATTTTATCAAGTGAAAGGCTCTTTTAAGTCCCTCTCAGTTATCTCATAAAATAAATACAAGAAACTAATTTGCACATAACACACACTTCAAATATTGGAAAAAGAAAAGGTGAAAAAGAAATCAAAAGCAGGAAGTACAATACAGTCAACCTATTACTAATTGCCATATACTTTTTTGGACCCTAGGCTAGGTCTATTAATTGTTTCATCATATCTCTGATAGCAGTTAGCCTATCAACAAGCTAAAGCTAGGATGAAGTAGTTTCAGTGTAGTATAAAGCCCAATGCCTCTGTCTAATAAGCTATTTTGCCTCAGTGAATGACAATCTTTTCTGAGTAAGAAGTTCACTTTCTTCCTTGGTTTAATTAAGGAATAACAGAATACTTAGAAAGTATGACTCTTTGGTGAATATATTACCTGCCTTTTGTCTTTCACCCCAACAAAAATAACAAACCCAAATTATAGAAATGAAAAAAAAAAAAAGAGTGGATAACTCTTGCTCAGGAACAATGTAGAAGCCATTAAGACTTCGCAAATTGAAGACAGAGCCTTTGATACGTTCAAATTCAGACTTCAGTTCCACTCCATCTGCCCACATGTGAAATGTATTATTCAGGTGGGTTTTTAGTAATAATTGTTTGCCTTTTAAAGCAGGGTATGTACATGCCTTCATCAAAGCAAACAAGACACTTCATCCAGTAATACGGTGAAATTCCCAAGTATACCTGTATTCTAGCTCTTCTAGACCAGTTAACAAAGAATAGGAGAAAACTCAAAAATACTCTTCTACATGTGACAATTACTTCCACTTAACACATGTAAAGAGCAGTGTATGATCCAACTGGTACTCTGCAGAGTGATGATAATTTCTTCATATAAGAAGAATAGGAAAGACACACAGATATTAGACATCAAATGGCAAGTACTTCATATTTAACATCTGTGAAAAAAAACACCTTACCTGAAGCGTTTCACTGCATCTGCTACTTGCTCAGGAGATGTCATCCAATCAACATGATCAACTATTTTTCTAAAATCAAACAACAAGTATTTCATTTAATTTTTGGAACAGAAAGCACATTAAGTGAAGCATTTTAAAGAGCACTCTAGGGCAAACAAAGTTTAATTCCAGCTTTCTCCAACTTCATAAGTTAGTTCTATAAAACTGCACAGTAGGAAGGCAAACACTGATTCTCAAGATAAATACGTAAGCTCACTGATCACTCCCTAAAGCTAAAGCGTTTCTCTTTTTGAGTAACTGTATGAGAATGAAGCTGGCTACAAAACTGTTTTGTGCCTCCCATCAGCATTAGATAACTGGTTTGCCTGTAGAGCTCTCCTCTTCACAGAGCAATCTACAAGTTCTGCTTCTGTAAGCAAAGGACCTATACAGAATCTCATATACTGTATTTATGTATGCAGTTACTTCATAACCCTTAACTGGAGATACAGACTGTTCATTCCATCAGACCTTCACTCATCAACACATACACAAAGCTCGATATTCAAATCTAGGATTCTTATAGAAATGATAGATGCAGCTGCATATCACCATAATCCCAGGACTGTTTCCCTCACTACAATTTCAATTTAGTTTTCTAAGAAATAGAAAACCACAATTTTGCTGCAGAATGCCATTAAACCCCAAGAACCTGCCAGGAAAAGGTACGACTTCTGAAGCAGAGGAAGCCAAGAATATCTCTGCAATGGCTCCAAATGCAGAAGCAAAATAGTACCACACACATCTCTGCAATAAGGAAGCAGCAGCCTGTGCAAAAACTTAGCTACTTATACTACAATCCAGAAGCAGCAAAAAAGTATTCAGAGCCATTCAACAAGGCAGCATGTTTTTGAAAGCACAGGTCTCAAGATAACTCCTCATGGACAGGTGACAACTATTTGAGAAAGAGACAGTGCTATTTTATTACATAGTTGCATCTCTACTGGTACCACAGGTCTGTATGTTTAACAGTGATGATGAAACATCACAAATAGACTCGTGAAGGATAAAAAGCAATGATACAGTAAGAAACATCCTAAAAAAGTAATAGGAAACTCCTTCTCACCTCCTAGAAATTAAGTTTCTGATTAATGCACTAAAACCAAAGTGACAATACAGTGCTTTTTTGTTCAGTATTTTTATTTACATTTCAGAAATGAATTATTAGAAGGGAAAGCCTAGAAACTGTAGATTTCTAAGCTGAGGACAACAAACATTACTTATTTAGCATGACTAATAAAGGAAATAAGGAAACGTGAATTACAGAGAACACGGAGGGGGCAGAGCAGACCCCATAATAGTCCTTTTCCTTCGCCCCTTCCCCTTTCAAAGTGTGAGAGCAAAAACTTAACAGAGCAACTCAGTACAGTTCACATAACTTCACAGTGCCAGTGTATCATTTGTGGCATGAAAAGATGTAAATAGAAATAGTGCAGACAGTAATAAGTAATATTAATAACAAACAGTATAGTTGAAAACACGAGGCAAAAAGCAACAATATTAAGTTACATTCACAGAAATGTGAACTCTTGTTGGTATGTGAAAGCTCTTTTTTAAGTTCTCTGGCATGTAAATGTTACTGGAATTTGTCCTTCAACAATGTTTTGTGTTTCTTTCCATTTTACACTATATTTGTACTTGGTTTATCGATCCTCTTCAAAGGGGAATGCACACAGATTTAAACCAAAACAAACTAGTAATGCCAAGAAGGATTTATAGACGCAGACTACAGAGTCTCACTCTCACATTGTTCTATATAAGAAAAGCAGTACCTGTTAATTGTGTCACCATATGTAGCTCTAATAAGTTGCTGAAGCAGATTTTTAATATTTCTTCTTAACCACTGATTTCTTTCCTTTAAATCAAATACTTCATCCATAAGGAGCAGCATTACTCTCAGGGGAATATTGTCATCCACCTGACCATCAAGTAAAAAAAATAGTCAACTTTTATTTCAGTTCAAGAAAGCTACAGTTTTAGTAGCTACTCCTCAGGTCAAATGTTTCAGCATAAGCGCAACAGTGACAGAAACACTTTGTATTTTACTGTAATACAAAATCTTCCCTAAATCTTCTATAACATCATTAACAGCAAAGATTGAAAATTAATGATAAACTAGACTTCCATCCATTGGATTTTTAAAATAAGACAAAAGAGAAACAGTTATTTCAAAAGTCAACAGTCGTTACAAGAGTTAAACAAAATTAATATGTGCAAATATGTACTAAAAAGAGAGCTGGCCCCTGACTTCTTTGTTGGGTTGCTGTGCTTCCAACCCCCTAACACAAAAACTCTGGAAGGACCTTTTCTTTGGCATCATTTTCTGATGGATGCTAAAAATAACGACATTTCATTGCAATGTCATTGCCTTTTATTTAGGTGTCATTCTAACCTGCATGGCTCTAGGTATTTTTATGCTTGGAGCTTAAAAACAGGATCATAATTTTACTACTTAATAGAAGATGTACACAGATTAGCTTACAAAAACCACATCAGTATTATTCTTTTGCTGGAGTACACAAGTGAATCTTCAGGCACAACTGGAACACAGACAGTGGGTTCATAATCCAGCTGAGATTGTAGAGATCCATTCCTCACTTTTACAGCACCACTTCTCCAAGCAAGATTCCATTCAAATTGCCTTAGTGACTGCAAGTTGTGAGCAATGCACCTTAGCAGATCAGTTGAGAGCTGAAAGGTTTTAAAATATCTGAAATCTGCCTTTAAGTACCACTTGCTATGTTAATTTAGAAGCTATTAGGAACTGCAGCTTCTATTCATTTTACCAAAGATCAATGAAATACTTAAAGAAGCTGCTCATATACTTGAATTATACTGTTCTGGTTTGCCTATGCAAAACACAAGTTTCAGGAGTATTTGTAATTACAATTGTAATTACAAACTCGGGGATACAGTCCTATATAGTGCAAAATAATGGGGGGAAAAGAGAATCCAGAAGAACTCAAGGCTATGTTAGCTGAGTAAAAATACATCTACCAAGCCATCATGGCAGCTATGCACAGGAAGACAAACTGAAATTCTTTGATGTGATGAAAAAGCCTGAAACATGAAGGGCAGAACAGGTGCAGATTTATGACCAGAGCAAATTGCTTATAATTACTGGTAATCTTATGGCCTTTCTGTCCCATTTCAAGATAAAAGGGGTTATTTTCCCCGACTGTTCGCACATATATGATCAATCTTTCAATCAAAACAATAGCAAAATACCATAGCTTAAACTTCACTTTCAAGTTTCTAAAATTACTACTTTATACATTTTAGGTATCCACATATTAAATTTATTTTTTAGGAACACATTCTGAAGGTTACTTCCACGACAAAAAAGCAAACACTTCTTTTCATCCATTAAACAAATGTTTCTTAAAAGGTCACATCAGAAATCAGATCCATAAAATGCCAACTGGAATGATGCTAACAGTCTGGTACCACACTATCTTTGAAAAGACAGAAATTGGAGGGAGGAGGGGAAAAAATCCCTAAAAAAACAACCCCCAACAACAAAGCACAGGAGCAGTAGCATGTACAATCTCAGCTATTCTACTGTGCAAACCACTGCAGTATTAACAAAGATACTTATTTTAGAAGGAAATATGTAAGCTGCTTTTTAAAATGTTAAAAACTGTTTTAAGTGCCTGGTATAATGTCAGAAAACAACAGAAGTGTAGTGTAACAAAATAGGTAACTCATTCATTTGGTTTTAGAGGAGTCAGCTTTGAAAAGACAAATATCAGACTCACATTGTCATCAATTGGTGCTGCAACGCGGCAATGGTCAGGATCTGAATAGGTTTTCTGGATTAGAGGTGGCACCTACAATAAGAAAGGTTATGATTAGAAGGAAAAAATACTTTAGAGTATGACTAAATCAGACAAATTTTCATAAGCAATCTGGTTATGAAAATAAAATACCAACTTCTGGTCAAACATTGATTGCATACCACTGCAGATAAATGTACAGTAGTTCTTTCACCTTCCAAAGCCAAAAATCAGGCCTGTACGTATTCTCCTATAGATATCAAATTTATCAACATCTTTAAGACAATCTACATGTAAATTTCTCAAGTGTCTAATGCTTCAACAGAAAACTACCTAAAAACTCTTATGAGACTAAAATTTCTTCTGGTATTTCCTCTTCATCTTAAGTCCTACTTAGTCATGGACTTCCCAGTGAGTATAACTGCAAACACAAGGAAGTTACCAGCAGCGAGAAAGTCCAGAGACAGTCACTTTAACCAAAAAGTAATTAAAAAGACAAAACCAAAACAAAACACCAGCCACTACCACCCTCCCACCCCCCTCCCCCAATTTATTATTCCTTTTGATGATTTAAGGGTTAACTCACTCATCTCGGTTGCTATTGCACATCTGCCACATATAACTGTTTTCGCAACACAAAATGAACAATCCCTGACCACAGATCTTACAGCTACACACAGAAAGAGGAAGACAAGAGAAACGAAGGCCAGATGAACATGTCACTAAGATTACTACTTTCATAGGACTTCTAGATGGCATGGCACACCATTCCCTACCTCTGAAGTACTATATTTTAGGAATGTAGGAGATGAGGAAAGACGGCAGGAAAGACAGAAAGAAAATGTAGTTAAAACCAGAATTCAGCAAGGAATAAGCGGAAAAGAGGCTATCTCCTTATTCTAAGTTTTAAACTATATGGGTTTTCTTCCCTAATGAAAGAAGCAGATGCAGCCAATTAGCTTCACAAGATTGGCTGGATAAAAACTAAGAAAATCAGTCTTTCTCATGTTCTTCTCAAGCGGCTGTATCGAGATAAGTGAAGGATCCCTGTAACAGTCTGTAGGTGCCACCGCATTACTTAATAGCAAAGAGAACTCCATATTTATAGTACAATGACTGCTGAACATTATCCAAAGGGTGCAGGTATAAACCCAACTGGTTTTCTGCCTAATGACCTGACTCTCCTTTATAGTATATAACATAAGCTGAAGTGAGTCAGTAGCTAATCTATTAATTTACTAGTATGTATTAACTACCAATATTTTCTTACCTTGAAAAATGATTGCTTTATGTCTTGTCCCAATCTCTCTGACATTTTACCCATGTTGTCTGACATTTTAGTCATTCCCTCTGCCAGGCTGTCAGGGATAGACTTGACTGCATTTGATACGTTTCTCATAGAGTTACGCAGTGGGTTTACAAATGTGTCCATCTGAAGGGGAAGATGTTTAACCAGAATTGCATAATCTATGAGGACACCAGTATATTAATACACTATGACAAGTACCACACTGTTCCAGAGAACAATAAGAGTACAAATCTAATTACTTAACTTCATTACAGAACGCAGAAAAAAGTTTTAGCTTCGCTTCCATGTATATTTCTCATTCCTTATAGTCCTACTGTAGCTATTTACATCTTTCAACAGATGATTTCCTGAGTCATTTTCATTTCCCATCCTTCAGCTTTTCTTAGCTTGAATTTATTTTCTTCTTCTTCTCCATTCAATATCATTTCTCCCTTCTAAGCTTTCTACTTCCAGATGCTTCACTTCTGCTTTCAACTCTTCATCTTTGAGACACCCCTCTTTTAAACAGCACTGGAGTAATATGCTTTAGTATATTATACATGGCAAGTATAATTTAAAACACAAAATAGTCCCATAGAAACTGTAATAATTTTTCTTTCAGTATATACTCTAAATTCAGCCCAAAGGCACAAATACTAGTGCAGTGTCCTTAAAAAAGTTAACCTTATAAAGAATCTCATAAGCTGAATATCACATTACATAAACCTTGATAAATATTTAACTGTTTCACTGTTAAATGTTTAAGAAATATAGGTAGAACAACAACTTGAAGTGACAACAGAGTTGCAGAGGCATTCTATGTCAAAATCAGTACAAGTTTAGAAATGGCTGCATTTGCAAAGCAGATGGCCACACAAACTGGTCAACTGAACAAAGATTCACTTGTCTGAAGAGAGTTCTGGTGGCTTAACAAAAAGTATGAACAGCTCAGAGCTCTGAATTTGGCCAATGACTCTGGATGGTAACAACACCTAAATACCCAACAGGTGCTTTTGAAGGGAAATGCATATCATCTTTTGTGCTGAAGAGTGTAAAGCATGATAACAGCAGCAAATACAGACTAAAGAACTGAAAAAAGGTATCAGAAACAATGAGACTACAATAAAATAAATCACGGATGTCTGACAGAAAGCAACTTGCAACGAACAGACTTTTACAGTAGTCTTGGAGCAATACACCGTGTCCAATTTGAAAATTTTATCTGCTTGTCATACAAATAAATTTACCTATTATAAAAATAGTAAGATTTTGGTTCCATAGATCCTCAGATAATTCGCCACTCAAAAAGTACTAAAGCAAGCTGTTTTGAAAGTGCTATATTGCTGTTTAATCTGAGTTCAAAATACAATCATTGCAAAAATGAATGCTCTAAAGTTCTCCTGACAGTGCAAAACATTCTTACCTTCCGTGCAAAATCCCCCTTCCCTTTGCTGTAGGCTTTATTCTCCAGGAAGTCATGCACATAATGGGCTAAAGCTGGAGAAGCTTTCATCATTTCAGGATTTAACAAAAGCTGAGTAAAATAATTTTAAAGTTGTTAAAATAAATAATGAACAAGGCATAAGCAAAGATTCCACATCTTGCAATGTATTTTTTCATTCATACCTAAATTTTATTCCACCATTAACTACTCTCAAGTTGGAAACAATGGGTTCCTTGGTAATTCCCATAACCAGTACATTAATTATAGCATCTCACAGAAAAATATCTACCTTTACAACCACACAAAGAGTTATTTCACAATGTTTTACTCATCTTTCATTATTTAATGTTAACATGACCATTCAGTTGGTCAACATTTTTGTGCAAATGATGAGAAAGTCCCTATGAAGTAAGACAACTGAATTCCTTTGTTTGGGCTGATAGAAGCCTTATTTGACTGGAGAGGCTGTGTGGTTTGCTACACCACCAGAGTGGGTACCACAGCAATCCTTATGCAACAGCACAACAGAAAGTGACCACGAATATATGTTAACAGAAGAAAGTCAATGGCATAAAGCTCAAAACCAACACAGCTGGAACCTCACCAGCTTGAAGGACTTGTGACAGAACTGCCTCAAAATAAACCAAAACAGCAAAGAAAAGGCAAACTTACTGGATAATATCAAGTTCTTATGGTATATTATTTAGGATTATATACCACCTAATTCCAACCAAGCACAGAGCCAAAAAAATATAACAGCTTACCTGCAAATATGCATTTAAATCTTTTTTTCTCTTTTCCAAAAATTCTCTGTCCATGTTGTTAAATGTTTTTTTGCCAGGAAGTTTCAGTATATTTGCTAGGTTTTCAAACTAGAAAAAATGAGAAGATTTTTTGTTCTGTTTTCAAGAGCTTCAAATCACCATATAAGGACATTATATTCACCTATTCTTATCTACCATAAAACACCTGATGAAAAAATTTATCGATCACACCTAGAACTCAGATTTCTTGGAGGAGCCAAAATGAAAGATACGCTGTCAAGAAAAAATGCATGAAAATCCTCAGGAGACTATCAAGGGCAAAATGTAATTCCTGAATTAACATGATACTTTTGAAATACAGACTAATATAGTGTGCAAAAGGCTTAGGCTCAAGATTAAGCATTATTATCTGGCCAGAAGTTAGTCATGTTATGAGACTACATTAAGAGAACTTGCAACTCTTTCTAAAACCTCTTCCCTTTCCTACCCTGATCAAGTCTACTAAAGAAACGATTAAGTTTTTATCCCTGGAGCAGATGGCAGCATCCAGGTTACACACAGATTATCATACCATGCTCAATATGCCAATACCTGTGCCTTTTCTCCAGGTAATGACAGTGATTGGCACTGGTTGACATGTATTCATTCCACTGTTCCACTTATACAGAAAATAATGGCAGTTCCAGGGAAGCAGCAGAGAAAGAAGAGGCCTTAACACTCAAGAAGGCTGAACATACTTGTTACAATGCACAAAACCAAAAAAAGTCACGAGAACAAACCTCAAACAATCAGGACTATCCCCATATAGAATTCAGGACTTCCTTTAAACAATAAATAATATTCTTTAGATAGTAAAGAGAAAACATATACTATTAGTATCTAGGATTTAAAAAACAACTTGGAAACAGATTGCATCCTTTTCTATCTAGAAAAGACCACAAAATTACAGATTTAGTGAGATTGATTGCATTCAGTCTCTGCAAGGTCTCTTTTTGCATCATTGAACTTTGGAAGGCCACAAAGCTCATATACAATTCATGGTCTGTAAGAATTAACAAAGAATAACTCTTTCCAACTTTACAAATCCTATTCCCTTACAAGTAGGTCGTGTGGGATAATAATTGAACAGAAGATGATCTAGCTTTTATTTGGATACTTGTACCTAAGCCGATGCAATGTAAGCAATGAAGAGTCTCCATTTTAACACAGATATCTACTTCAAATGATATTATGTTACTGACTAAAGAAACTAGTGTGGATCAATTCAATACTGTAAGGAAAAAAGCTGATAGATACAGAGTGAACTTCATTTCAGATCAAGTATTTTTAATCAAAACCAAACAATAATCCCTGCCCTTCCTATTAATTTTAAAACAAAGATTCAAACACTTACCCTGAACATGTCAATAAAAATGTCTCAGATAAGTACACAAGACAACAGGTATGTCTATTTTATTGTCAAAAAAACCAAAACTTGGGAGTTTCTGAGATGCTACAGTGCAGGACAGGAATTTGTATAGTTTTTGCAATCTTAGTGTTCTAAGATAACGCTTCCATTCTTTGCAAGTTCAAAGAAATCAGACTCAGCATCAAGAAATTTCTGAGTTTCTGTATTTTGAACATTTTTGATTTTACCATTTTTTTTTTCTAGTCATTTACTGTTGGGCTAGTTTTAAATGACTGCCCCATATCAGCAGAACATTAACTTGCTATTAGACCTAAGAACTCATCTGCTTCAATAGATCAAGGATTCTCCAAAACAGAAAAATAATTTAAAAAAAATCAATTTGAAGGAGTCCAAAAATTGTTCAAATTAACTGACATCAGACTAAGATAATCAGAAATTCAAAGGAAAGTCAGACTTTATTTTATGATTAACCTAAATATTCAACACATTTGCCTTTTTAATATAGCCTTTTCCACTTTTACCACTGTTGTGGCTTTACAGTGCTAACCTACCTGCAGAAAATCTGTTCTCTATGCCTCTCAAATAGCAATAGAGGAATATAAACCGACACTTCTGATAGTTCAAAGGTTATGCAGTCAAATCTGACTTGTCCAAAGGCTTGGTTTAAAAGCACTTCACCTTTCTCTTAGAAGCACTTTTTTGACACCTTTCATGTCGGCAGGTTCTGCTTTGTACCAACCGGTGAATTACAACTGTATTTCTTCCTTCATTTTTGGAGGGTTAAGTGTCTGAGAATACAGGTGACAGAGCTAAAACACAGATAGTCTAGCAATTTAGTGAAGTTCTACCAGCTGTCTCTTTTGAGACCCCACCAATTCTTAACGTTTCACTTAAAACCCAAATACCTATTTCCCAAGGACGGTTTTTATTTCTTAATCTCTGTCACAAATACACAAATACATCACTGCTCGAGACCAACAGTTCTTCCCTACAAGCATTTTAAAGTAAAATTAAGCAGGAAGGGGAACTTTCAATTCCATTTCTTTCAATAGAGTAATTATGTAGTTCTCGAACTATATAAATGTGTACCTATAAAGATTTTTATGAGATGAATTACCTGTTCAGTGATCCTCATGTGGAAGTCATGGAAGTCACTGTAGCGTCGGTATGTCTTCCATGTCTCTTCACTGTTTGGATTTCGCCGATGGACTGTGATGGCATACAGTGCATATGTCTTGCCATGGTCATTACACACTCCTGCCACAGCATATGGGTCAGAGTCAGCATAGACTAGTAGTTTAAAAACAAAAATAAAAAAGGAACAAACAGAAAGAAGGAAGACGAAAGGACACAAACGTGAAGTGAAGAAATGTCTGGAATGACAGACTTGAAAGACAAAAATGGACATGCAAGCAGAAGAGTAAGCTATCCCTTTATCAAAAACACTGTATGAGTGATACCCTTCTAAAACTTAGTATCTAAACTTAAATAGAGATAAAGCAACTTTAAAGTTCAACAAGTTTCACTGACATGCAAAACAAGCAAAACCAGAAAAGGTTTCAACTTTTAAGAACAGTGAACAGATCTTTCTAAAATAATTTTAATTTAAAGACCTAAGATGGGGGTGAAAGACAATTGTGAAACCAGAAGAAATTCCAGTCTACAAAACAGTCTAATCATATTGCAAAAGTCTGCCCACCAAAAAAAAAAAATCTATAAATACAAGATAGTGATGGGAAGCTGCAAGCATTTAATTTTGTTATTAGCATTAGTAGTTACTACCTCAGCAGTTTCTTATTAACTCTTAAGATACAAAATACCCCTACACTATTTAAGTCTATATACACACGTGTGTGTACATAGAATGTATTCTCTGTGTGTACACACACATTTTATGGAGAAGTCAATTTATAAATTAAAAGAACACAGCTATCTGAAATAGACACAAACATTTTTTTTGATCTCCATTACATATTTAAGCCCTCTTGGATATTCCTCCATCACAGAATTTTCCCAGCATAGTTTGTTTCAAAACCTTTCATTTAATCTAGAGAATAACCCAGAACCAATATTGTTTGCACTGCACACAGCTTAATTTGTCAATATCTTTTATCTCTAAGTACTGAACCAATATCTAGCATCTACAATTTTCCAGCAGCTAGATGAAAATTAAGGTCTGTGAATTTTCCAATGCATCCACATTCCATAAAAGACATTTTTCCTGACAAATCATTCATACTATCCTCTGTGGTGTTTCCAATCTTGACTTCAGACTCTGAAGTACAATGCTTATGTCCAAGCAGCCAGGGAGCGCCAACAGGATAGTGGCAACTGCTGACAGTGCAAGAATTACACACTAGAGAGGTTCACGGTGGGCACAGAGCATCTTGTCTTTGCTGTCTACCCTCTAGAAGAATGGTGAATGCTGAACTTCATGAGGAAAGAGCAAGCAGTCAGGATGGTGCCAAAAGATAGCCCAGAGAATGGAGCAAGCCCCTATATCCTCTAAATTCACACTGACCACTTTGCCATGCAGACACCAGATCACATCTCGGGGCACTATTAAGCTGCAGCTTTAGGACTACCACTTCAGGACAGGACTGGCAGAAAAGCAAAGTTGTCCTGGTGCCCCTTATGTCATAGCCTCTTAATCAGCATTTATTTTGCAACACGAGGCAATGTGAATCGTCAAAGACACAGAGATGATGGTCTGTTTCTATACACCCTACGAGCACAGCAAAGGAGAGCAATCAGCAGAGGAACAGAGCCTCTGCTCACAGATGCAAGATGCACCGACTGCCCAAGCAGGGACTTGTATTTCTCAAACATGAGGTGAAGAGAAAGATTATACTCAGCTTAATACTCTCTAAAATAAAAACCTATACACATCCCCCATTTCAGCTGGACTATTATAGATTCAGAGTCACCCTGATAGTTATCAACACATTCTGTCATCAAGATCATAAATTTTAAACTTTGTTTCTAAACTCACCTTTTATTCTTAGATCAGAACAACAAAACTTCTATGCTTAATTCAGAAAAAAGTATCATGTGCCATTTTAATAAAAAAAGCAAAATTGTGATTCTTAACTTTCAAATTATTTTCCCCTTCTCTGAGGACTGACTGCCATGACACTTGGATTGCACAATGCTCTCACACTGGGTTGGAATAACAGAGTTTAATCAAAATGTCAAGTAGGTGAATTCTTTCTCACAGCTCATGCATCTGTTCTATAAATGCATAGCTTTAAAAGCCTACTGCATAAGAAAATCTACCAAACACGTATCTGAAGATCAATTCACAGTTTCACTGTCCAATGTAATCTCATCTAACTAGAGTATTTGCAGATATGAACATTTTTTGTTATTTACTCTCATGTAATAAATAAAAATTGATTACTAGGCAATTTTTAAAAAAAGATAACCAAAAATGCCACCACTATAAAGACTGAAGACACCATAAAAATTAAGCTAAGTCAATAAAGAAGCACAAAAATAGGGGGAAAATATTATTGTAAGAGAAGTAAATAATCAAGAACTAGAATTGTGTGACTAGAGAGATGGCTTTCAGAATTTCTTTAAATAATTGCTATAATAAATGCTACGTAAAGTATAATGAATGATTCCCCAGAGACAGAAAAAAAATAAAATATAAACAACCAAAACTAAATCACTTTTTAAGTACAGACATACAGTCTGAGACCTACAGCACAAATTCTGTAGAGATTTCCATTACAAGGACTTCATGGGAAATATGAATTCAAATGTTTTATGAGATTAAAAAAAATGAGAGGACTCAGATTTCAAGGGCCTGTAATATCAAAAAAATCAAAATAAATGGTTTAAAAACAAGGAAGCAAACAATATAATAGATTCACTTACCAGTATCTGAGATGTACGCATGGAGCTGAACTGTCTCATCAGGAGGGACATTTGAAAGGTCATCTAAGGACTGCAGGGTAGGGGAGAGAGGGGAGTAGGAAAAAATGGGCCAGAGAGAATAAGATCAGATATACATCTCATTTGAGAGATGCATTTTGATTCATCTACTTAATTTTCAAACTTCCAGTTCACTACACTAATAGAACAGCTTAATGCACTGCAAGAATGCAAATAAGTATTATCTGGTTATTAAAGCCTTCCTTTTACAGAGTGTAGGGCCCTTCATTTTCCTTGCCATTTTCACACAATTTTGTGATCACTAACATATTTGTCACTTTCGTTTGAGACCCCAACTCTAAGAGAAGCTACAATAATCTTTTACTGACCATTAGAGAAAAAAAAAACAACAAAAAAACTCCCAAAAAACTGGGGAGATAGAGATCACTTGGGTTTATCTTATACCATTATGTTTTCTTTCAACTGACTTAAAGCACTAGACAAAAGTTACAGCGCAGTAGAACTGAAGAGTTTCTCTTTTCTCACGAATGCTTTCTGTGGGAGAAAATGAAGAGGTACACCCTGAGTTGGCTAATGGCCTGTCTCCATATTCATTATTACTGCAATCAGACAAAGCCTAAAGGGTCTTTTAAAACAGTTTTGCTATTATTTAAAATTAACACATCTGACTGCTAGGATTTAACATACTTAAACCCTTGAAGATTGTTGGGTGAAAAAGTTGCATATGCAACTGAAAGAAATAGAGGATGGACCACTACATATGTGATCCTGATCTTAAATTACCAAGTAAAAAAAAAGCGTTGGAGGTACTTAAGTAGAATTCCCAAAATTCTAAATTCTAAAATTCTTCAGAGAAACACTTTCAGAATTAATATTGTTATCTGCTATCTTTTAGAGTTTAAGCAAGCCAGTTTAATAGCGAGTTGCCACAAAAAGTTAGGTTGGACTTGAAAATATTAATTATTTAAAGACTGTTCTTGCCCCTTCTTCATCTGAAGCTTTATCATCTCCATGATATCCCAATATAATATTCCTCTCCTTCCTACCTCAGCTCTCTAGATGGAACTGCTCTTCTCTGCCTCAGCCACCTCAATCAGTCTCTGCCTAAACATCCACCATGGAAGATGAGAGAAATAACATTTCTCTGATAAAGTCTAGATACTGAACAAAAGGCAGCATTGAAAAGGTCTGAACGCACTAACTATGCTTTAACATGCATTGCAGGAAAGAGTCTCCTAAGTATCTTATGATACAGCTTGCACACTTACAGTACTGAAGTCCCAGACTAAGAAAAGGTAGAAGAAAGTAGAGCCCATTTGGGAAATCTGTTTTGCCACTGCACGGTATAGTGCTAAAAGTTTATGCCTGTTGAATGGCAGAACAGATGAATTCATGCAAAAATATTTTGACAGCAGACATCATCTTTACCTCAAGAATTCCCAAATCTATAAGTTCCTGGATGCTGGAGAGTATTCTGGTAAAGTATCACCATAAATCATCTGTTTCTTTAATCTTTACACTTGCTCTCGGTCATTATTGGACACAGGGCTAGACTTTCGCCAACCTAAGTCCATTCTTGACCAAGTCACCCTAGAACAGCAATAACCCTGTAGGATGTGCTGCTCTATACTGCACTGTCCATATCTAGAAGCAGAATATTAAACTAGCCAACAGCAGGCATTGGTGGAAGCTTGGATAAGTGCTTGATATTCTGAAAGCTCGAGGATTTGATTATTGGTAAGATGGAAGGGATGTTTCGAAAGAAGACATGTAACAGTCAACTGCTCAAATTTTTTATTTGCTACGAAATACTGACATTAAGGTACTGTTATATTCTTTTTTAAGGCATCATTATTTCTTTTTTTCCTGCTTCCTTTCATTGCCACTCTGACAGCTCAATTTTCTTCTTGATAACTGAATGAGGTTCAAACTGACTCATACTAATAACTGCCAAAAGTTCAACCCAGCCATTTCTGCTGCCCATTCAAGGTCTTGGATAGGTAACACCTGTGTAACTCCTGCTCACTCAATGGAAAAGCAGCATGTAAAGCTCCTATTATGGATCCATTCAGATGAAATCTGCAGGAGTCTGTTAATATTTACAATGGTTTTATACCCCCCAAAAGTGCCCTAGTCATTTAATATGGCAGACTAATGTGTCAAATTAAAGGGGAGAAATTAAGATATTTTTGTAAAATAACTTTTCCTCAAAATAATTTTGAGCCTCTCTTCCAAATTCTTCCAGTGAAAGTATAAAATGTAGACAATGTATTTCATAATAGAAACTTCAGGAAACACTCAAGTGCTGTGGCACAGCACTATACAACAACAATTAATACAAGTAAATTAAAAGGTTGAAACTTGAACAGATAACACAACAGACAGACATTTAATATGACCTAATATCTTTACCATTAGGTATATACACAGGAACATGAGTTAATTAAAAAACCAAAAATATCACATCACAACCCAATCTTCTTTAATACATTGTCATTAGCTACAAGTACAGAAATTCCCTGACCTTTGAAGTAACCTTTCCAAAGTCTATTTTTCTTCACATAACAGACTAACACAAGGGAGCTAAACTATGTGTATAGAAATTTACTCTTGACATGGAATTCAGCCAGAAAAAACTAATCTACCAGTATTCAAACACCTGTAAAAGCACTGAACACCCTGAACAATATGGACTACAGAACAGCAAAAGCAGTTCTTCATAAATAGAAATTTATTGTGTATTTTTGCTAGAACGCTCTTCACTCTTTATAAAACAAAATAAATGTAGTACTCTATATATACCCTGTTAACAACAAAAACAAAAATCAAGACTTTGACTTGTCCCATACAAATACCTATTTGTATTGCAATAGTGCTTGATAAAGGCTTTAAGACTTTGCACCTTAGCTTGGGAAGTCACATGAAACTAAGCAGCAGATAACAACTTAGCCAGATGAGCCACCACAATGCCAAATACCTGTCATAAGATATGACTTTGATATGTCAGAGCATTATTAGGAAGAGTACTTAAGAGATATCTGAAAGACCTTTTTAAGAGATTAGTCGATTAAATTACTCTCTTAAGAAGTGTTTCCATTTTAAACAAACCCACAAAAAACCCAAAAACCCCACATGGAAACATGTTTACATTTATGTTAAACATATTCCTTTACAAAAACCACTATTTCTCTGCATGCAACCATGATCTAATCAATGCAGTGGGACTCCTAAGGAGCCACAGCATCCTCCAAGCATGACTCCGAAGGACCTATGAATAACATAAGCCAGGAAATTGCATGCAGACTGTAAACCTTTACATAAACCTTTATAAAACTAGAAGATTTGGAAACATACTCTTATATGCCAAATTGAACCTTGCATACCTTGTGGCTCAGCTATGCACAGTCTGAAGAAACCAGTAAGAGAGAGGAGAGAATATACATCAATATGTTTATGGTTTTTTCTTTTTAAATAACTGTATTTGATTTTTGGGTTTGGTACATTCATATTCTGGCAAACTGATGTAGTCAAGAATTGCTAAAAATAAATTGCTAATAAATAAATTGCTAATAAATAAAAAAAATGAACTTGAAATTGGACAGATTAGAATACAAAGATTCATGTTCCGAATAAACTCCACATACTTGTATGTTTCCAAATCAAGTCCTAACACAAAAGAATAATGAACCTATAAAAATCTAATTAAATGCCTCATTTTGCAGTCTAGTTGAATTTAATCCTTCGAGATTTCTGTATCAAAGGATTTGTTTTCACCTATTATTACCTAATTCCAAATTTATAGCTATTTAAGAAAATCAAACAAGGATAAGAAAGTATGGTTTGCATATATTAACTGTTTCTGTGAGAAACAATACAAAATTTCATTAAACATAGGGTCAAGTACAAAAAGAGCAGTGTTATCTTACAGATTAACTAATAACTTGTGCATTTTAATTTGATTTCAGAACTTGTTCATAAATTAAACTGTGGTGAAGCAAAACCTCTAATGTACGTAAGTTAAACCAATTTGTAACACTTTCTCCATTGTTGGGGGTGGTGGGAATGAATAAAAATCCAAGCACTTACCAGATTTATGCTACCAGTAGGAGACCCATTAAAAGATTCTGGGAAAAGTGAGGAAGAGGAAAGGAAAAAACAGGTTAGAAGACTTTTCTCTCATGTAGAGCCACACATTAAAAAAAATGGACAAAACAATACAGAAAATAAAGAACAACTGTGGCATTGGGAAAATGATGCACGCAACATGCAAGTGCTTCAAATAGTCCAGATAACCTTTTTTAAAGTTTATATCCCCACATGAAATCATTTCATTGAGGAATGACTTTAATAGTTAAAGAATTCCCATTGGATTTGTACTTCAGTTAACAATGACTATTTGATTTAAAAAGTCACATCTCCAATATACTTTCATTTTCTATTTCCAGATGAAGAGCTGTGCTGGTTTGAGCTGGAGTAGAGTTACCTTTCTTCATAGAGGCTAGTATGAGGCTATGTTTGGGTTTTGTGCTGAATACAGAGTTGATAATGCAGAGATGTTTTTGCTGTTGCTGAGCAGAGCTTACACAGAGCCAAGGCCTTTGCTGTTTTCCATACTGCCATGCTGGCAAGGAAGTTGGGGATGCATGGGAGATTGGGAGGAGACACAGCTGGGACAGGTGACCCAAACTGACCAAAGGGATATTCCATACCATATGACATCATGCTCAGTATATAAGGTGGGAGGAAGAAGGAGGAAGGGGGGACATCTGGAGTGATGGCGTCTGTCTTCCCAAGGAACCGTTACGCGTGATGGGCCCTGCTCTCCTGGAGATGGCTAAACACCTCCTGTCTTCGGGAAGCAGTGAATTAATTCCTTGTTTTGCTTTGCTTGTGTGTGCAGCTTTTGCTTTCTCTATTAAACTGTCTTTATCTCAACCCATGAGTTTTTGTAGCTTTTATCCTTCTAATTCGCTCCCCCATCCCGTTGGTGGGGGAGTGAGTGAGAGGCTGTGTGGTTCTTGGCTGCTGCTGGGGTTAAACCACAACAAGAGCACAGTTATGTATTAAGACAACTCAACATACTGAAGAGCTTTAAATATTTTTGGATTTAAAAAAACTAAAGAGTTCATATTTATTTTAATGACATCTGTTACCAAGGCCTGACAAAAATTTATATGAGATTAATAAAGGTACTACAGGAAAAAAAAACCTATTTGAGTCACAAAACAATTCATACACAAAAGAACAAGGATGAAATGTTAATTTAAGTATCAGAGACACCACAGGAACTATTTTATTTCTTTAAAACAGTGTGAAAATTTTTCTTATTTTAAAGCAGAGAAAAGAACAGCTCTGGGAAATACCCCTTACAGATAGAGCTCACCTACTTCACCATCATCTGATCCTCTGAAACTGGGATCCTTCAGCATATCCAGCTCAGCTAACATACGCACATATAACACATTCTGTTTGAACGAAGGGTAGAACCTTTCATCTCGCAGCATCAACTCGTACACCTTATTGAAACAAAAACACCAACTTCAGAAACACTTCTTACATTTTTTAATTAATCAGACTAGTTTTCATAAATTCTACTTAAACAAAATGTATCTGTTCACATGTGTCTCTGACATACTGTTAATGGAAAGGTTATGAGAACTAATTGTGCCAGAAGTACAACAGTCTCAGAAAATACCTAACCAGCAAGACATGAAGATCTAGGAAGGGAAGTAGCAACACAGCTGTAAATGCTTCCATTGTCTCCTCTTTACCCTTTCAATTGCATTATAAACATATTTGGTCTCTACCCATTTCATAACAGGTTCTGAGTCCTTCTTTGTTGATAAACTATAAATGTAGACCTGCAAACATTTAAGGGGATCAGGTGAGAACAGGGAAAGGAAGGAAGGGAAGACACTGTATGCTACTTTCCTGGCAATTTCCAGTTCAGACAATACAGTATAACCCTACCTCACAGAAATTTAACTATACCAGCTCTAAAAATTTATCAACGTAGCCTATACAGTATATATACAAGTACACACATTTATCTATACATAGCAGGAATTAATTCATAATGTTTGGATAGTCCTGTCAGCTCTAGAATACTTTAATGACTTTTTTTTCCATGCAACACCATTCGAGTGCTATCATCTGGTAAGAATGGAAAAAAAACCCATGCCAATCTGAGGAAGTCCATTTCTTTTGTAATGCATGAGAAATTTATGCTCTTCAGCAGAAATCGCACGCAAGGCCCTTGTAACCTACTTGGAGCAACAACACATTTCACAAGGTGCATTCATTAGTCTGAAATGTGGGCCTCAGGTGCAACAGTGTGATTCTAAGTTCTACAGCACATATCACTAATTTTTAGCATCAATGAGAAAATTAAGTTGATGACCTAAAATAAAAACCTCTCTGACTTGGTATATAAGTTACTGCCAGAACATTAATCATTCACTTTTCCTTTTTAACTATATATACTGGATTTGAGTGATAAAGTTTACATACAAAGGGAGTAAAACTACTGTTTTTTCTTCAGTACTTGCTGCATCTGAGTGCTACATTGTGCAGGTTTGCAGAAACAGAGCAGTCAAATTAACTTCTGGAAAAAGATATAGAACTTATTATGGGACCATTACATCCACCTTTGAAAATGAGACCTAAAACTGAACCAAAACTGTACCACTTATTCTTGAATTGTTGTGTAAACACAAATAATAATACTGTAATTCTAAATTGTCCTTCATAATTAATTGCATACAGGGCACCTACTCTGTCTATTGCTTTGAAAATCATGGGCATGCATATGGCTAAGCAGAAGTTGACAATTTAGAGCGTGACATTTTTATAGAATAGCAAAATGGTAACACAGGTTTTAGGTTTAGATATTTCAGTTCCTTCTTTTGCAATGTCTGTAATGATGATGTTTAATACTCTATAGCATTAACAGTTCTTATGAAATATGGCATGAACAGAATATACCTTTCTCTGAATGTCATCAAAGATTTCAGGTGTTGGATCCTCATGGTTCAGTGTTTCTGCAAGTTTTGCTACTAAGTTGTCATCAATATTAACTCTCGGAGATGCCTGTCATAGAGATCTAAATCAACTTTTGCAGCATAAAAGTAACAAAGTTCTATTGTAACAAACAAAATCCAATGAACTGCTGCAATGCTCTAAATAAATTCTTCTTGATGAATATAACTGTCTAGAGCACACAACAGGAGTCAGACCCTCTCCTCCCCCCAAATTAGGTTCAGAATCTGTATTAAAACTTTCATGATTAAACACTAAAAATTGCCTCAAAATCTATTTATGCCTATTATTTTGAAACAGAAACTAAACCAGATTTACTCAGACTTAAAAACAGATTTTATTTATGTATGAATAGAAAGACTGAGATTCATAAATCAAGAACAAGCCAGTAAGAAAGTAAATGGATGAAGTCCTGAAACATTCTGAGGAAAAGAATACAATTTGTCAATTCTGCCAGTATGTGGAGAGGTTACTGAATCATTGCAGCTTTTTATGCAGACTCTACTACAGCTACCAACATACTAGCTCTATCAGCCATGAGACTGCCAGTCATTTCTTGGTATGACATACTCCAAACCACTGGCCATTGAGTATTCTTTTAGATGGGCTCGAGTTTGTACACTTTCCCCTTTTCCATAACTGAGACAGCACTGAACCAGACCCAGCACAGCTCACTTGACAGAAGAGCTGAGAGGCTGAGTTTATCAGCACGATGACAGACTTTTGAGGTGATAAAACAAAGTAAAAGAAATTACGTGGAAGAGAACATTACTAGATATTTGGGGGATTATTTCTTGAAAGAGGCTTTTGAGTGAGAGGTGATTTTTATACACAAATTCAGAACAAAGATGCTTTGTTAACACAGGTTGACTAGTGGTTTCTTTCATAGAAGAATCCATTACTGCCTATTGAAAGATACCCAATGGCGATATTTGAGCAATTTACACAGACAATTGCAGGAGATGCACAGGGAGTTATTTCATTTGAAAACACAATCTTAATCCAAGTTTGGACAAATACAGGGCTGCATTTTCTTAAAAACCATTTCTTAAGGTGGCAGGCAAGGGTGGAGGGCAGAGCAAAAGGAAGGGAAAGGACAGCATACACAAAAGGACAGTATTTTTTATTCTGTCTTCACAATGTCTCTGGTTTGTCTATTCTAGAAAAATCAGCTTCTGAGGAACACCTTCAGTGCACCTGACAGGATAGTCAATGTCAATACGAGCCTTTTTACATGCAGGGGGTTAAAACTAAAAAAAAAAAAAAAAAAACCAAAAAAAACCCCTAAAGAAAGAAGAAAGGAAGAAATTTTCTTACTGCTTGATATAAGGAGAGAGAGAGAAGAAACACAAGTAATAGCTTAAATGTCAATGTGTAAACAACTTGTACTACAAAACAACCATTTCGTATTAACTTAGCCATAACTATCAAAGAAGTCTCTGTACGGAGAACAAATGCCAAACAACAGCATTTGTTATAACAAAAAATAAGTTATTCCTACCTTTTCTGATAAATATTGCTCATAGACGCCAAATGCAGCTGCTCTTAATAGACCCTTGGTCTGATTAGTCTGATGCTTTCCATCTTTCTGCCGGCTTTGAAGTACCTCCAGCTGTTGCTGCGCTGTAACCCTGTATCCTTCCACTGTCATCCAGAAAAACAGATGTGCTTGGCCACCAGTCTGCTGCATGTAATCTACAGAAAACAGCCACCACACAATCGTAGTTACTGTTGTGCATCTTAGAATAAGAATTCTGTGTGAAGTTAACTACATACGGAATTCCAGGATCTGGTTATGCATCTGGAATATCTGTCATACAGAGTCAATAAAAAAATGCTGCATACATACTGGTGATAATCAGTAAACAAAACTGAGAGCAAAGACTAGGAACTGAGGACTGACCCTTCAAATGCACATGTAAAAAGTGAATCCATCATTACTGTGTGGATTATAACAGGCCTGTACAGCGTGACACAAATGAAGAGCAAGTTCAAACTGGAATTCTAACAAATCACGTACATAGAGTCATTTAGATTGGAAAAGATGTTCAAGACCATCAACTGTTAACCTACCACTGACAAGTCCATCACTAAACCATGACCCCAAGCACACCATCTACACGTCTTCTAAATACCTCCAGGGATGGCAACTCTACCACATCCCTGGGCAGACAGTTCCAGTGCTAGACAACCTTCTGGTAAAGAAATTTTACCCAATATCCAATCTAAACGTTCCTTGCTGCAGCTTGAGGCCATTTCCTCTTGTCCTGTCACTAGCTGCCTGGGAGAAGAGACTGACCCCCACCTGGCTACAACCTCCTTTCAGGCAGTTGTAGTGAGTGATAAGGTCTTCCCTGAGCCTCCTTTTTCTCCAGACTAAACAACCCCAGCTCCCTCAGCCACTCCTCATAGGACTTGTGCTAAAGACCCTTCACCAGCTCTGCTGCCATTCTCTGGACACACTCCAGCACCTGAATGTCTTTCTTGCAGCAAGGAGTGCAAAACAACACAGCCTCACCAGTGCCAAGTTCAGGGGGACAATCACTGCCATGCTCCGGCTGGCCATGCTATTTCTGATACAAGCCAGGATGCCACTGGCCTTTCTTGACCACCTGGGCACACTGCTGGTTCATATTCAGCCACTGTTGACCAGCACTCTCAGGTCTTTTTCAGCCTGGCAGCTTTTCAGCCACTCTCTCCCAAGCCTGTTGTGCTGCCTGGGGTTGATGGTACCTAACTGCAGGACCTATCAAACCTCATACAGTTGGCCTCAGCCCATCAATCCAGCCTGTCCAGACCCCTCTGCAGAGCCTTCCTACCCTCCAGCAGACCAACACTCCTGTCCAACCTGGTATTGCTGCAAACTGACTGAGGGTGCTCATTTCATGATCACTTTGCCCAACAGCCTTCAACTACCACATCACCTACAAGTTCTATGTTCCCAAACAAGAGGTTCAGTCGTGTGCCTTTCCAGGTTGGCTGCCTCGCCAACTGTGTCAGGAAGTTATCTTCCACACATTCCAGGAACTTCCGGGACTGTTTCCTCTCTGCTGCATTGTATTTCCGTCTACTGCATTAAAACAACTATCACCAATAATGAAGCAGATGGATATTCTTAGCAATGACATTTAGCAATTCCAAGAATACAATCTGTGAGTCAGAATATTCTTTACAGAACAGATCAGATAAATTAATACTTACCCATAAAAAATTGTAGTGCAACATTGTCTACCAGAATATGGTCCAGAGGGACTGTGCAAAGTTTTCCAAAGTTTGCTGCCAGTTTCACAGTATCTATTTCCTGTAAGACACAGTTCAGTGTGTTCACTGTCTTAATGTTTAATTAGCTTTTAAAACTTCTACTTACAACAAAAGCAGATGTGATAAAAAAATTACAGATAATAAAGCAGCCTTTCACTGATTAGCTATTTTTACAATCACTAATAAGTGAAGATCTAGGTTATAGGTCATGTTCTCGTAACTATCTGCCTTCAACACAGGCACCAGTTATTCTGCTTCCATAAGAAGCTGGCTTTTAATACTGCTGTTCATGTAACACTGAACAGGTCAAATTAACCCCAAATCCTTCACCTACAGCAACAATAGCAGAAATTAATTAAGAAGAACTAATTTCAGCATCTGATGGGCTGCAGGTCACCCCAACTTAAATGCATCTCTGTCCAACTGTCTTCTGCCAATCTGACATTTCTTGCTATTACAGTAATGCTTGCAGGTCCAGCTGCAGAATGCTTAATCATTTTAATGGACAATATACACAATTATCTTGAAGCCACATCTTGGTCCAATTAATAGAGTCAAGAAGCTAAGTAAAGCCAAACATACCGATTTGGCGGGCCTCAAATTATAAAAGAAGCAAACAGAACAACTAGCCAGACATTTGCAACTTCACTGTTTTGGAACTAAATGAAATAGTAAAACACTCACTTTTCCTGACTGCAACCTCTGAATTCTTGAATCACATACTTTAATAACATATAATAAACTGTTTATTTGATTTTTTATAGTGTTGATATCTGAAAGCAAAAACAAAGAGGATTAAGCAATGCAGATGAGCAAACTCTTGTTTTCAAATGTACTTTCATACAAAAAATGACCTACCACATACGAAACATACCACCTCTGAAAAGAAGGTGAGTTTTTTCCAGTTTCAATAAATTACTGGTGGAAGTGAACAAGAAGCAATACTTTTTGTCTTTCCTTTTTCGGATTAATAGTTACCTGACGACCCACTAAATTCAGCAATGCTTTAGGTATTACTGAAACTCAGACCCACCAGTCAGGGAAGCATCAATTCAATGGAGGTGTACTTACCCAACACCAATTAGTCCACATTTAAAACAAACACCAACAAAACACTTCTGAAAATTTAAGTTCTAACACTTTGCAAGTCATTTACGTATTTTTTAAATAAAATATTTTATACTATGCTGCACTGGAGTTTTTATTTTCTAAATTTTTTACATATTCTTCAGACATTGTCCTGGTAAATGCATTTCATATATTGCAAAACAGTTCAGCACTAACCATCTCCCGCTGTATCTAGAGATCGAAGATACTGCAGTTCTTCACTTGCTTTATCTTTCACTGCTTCCAACTCTCCTATATTATCACTTAATTTAATAATATTCATAAAGGCCTCATAGTTACAGTTGGAATCACGAATCTGAAACACAAAGTTTTACAGTATGAGTAATGTCGAACAGCTAAAAGCATGGCATGATTTTTCACTGAGTGAAATACTTTGATATCTACACCATCCTTTTCTGTTTTCAGGACGTACAACACAGACACATGGGAAGTCTGTCAACCTCAACGAAGGTTTTTCCCAAATCCAGTCAACTTTCTTCTGCTATTACCCATCTCCTTAATTAAGTAGGTGGAAACTGGTGAGACCACTGAAAAGGTTCAGCTTTACCAAGCTCCCCTGCAACTGCACATGCTCCTGAAGTAATGGCTTCTTATATTACAGAATTACAAAAAGAATTAGAACATTCTACAACCTAATCATAATCTGTTGGAAGGGACAGGGGGATGAGAAAATAACTGAGTTAATATCCTCTCTGGAACCCTAATTCAGATACCCTTGCAAATACTATTAAGCTATTTCAATACATACTGTTTTAGCAGTATTGGCATAGGGTGAACCTGCTCTAGGGACTCAAAGGAATTTGTGCAAGTGAAGGAAGCCTGCTGTGCTGCCAGGATCAGTGGAAACTGTGTTGTGAATGCAGCACAGAGATCAGGGGAAGGTTGGCAGCTTTACAGCATGTGCACACAGGTGCTGAGGATTGATTTCTAATGTTGTCTTTACCATCTGAAGCCAAAAAAAGTCACTTCACCCACATCTTTTATAAATGCTCACTTTGATATGGAAATGTAATACTTGGTCTGTACCACAGAACTGCATTGACATGAGCTGCACGAAGCAGAGACTATGAAGTCTGAATACCATTGAACAAAGTTAATGGAAAAATCTCCCTAGAAATCTGCTTTTAAAAGTAATAGTACAAGTAACACTTCAAACATTTTGTACAAATGTGAATTTCACAGTGAAGTTGGAATTAACTTCCAATTCTATATTGAAGTTTTGTGTTTTATTGCAAGAGAATTAGTATCCAACTGTGGTATGCCTGGAAACCTGGAATTAAAGCTTCTCATTTTCAGAATCTGATTTTTTTCATTCAAGTCTGATTTTGTGTCAAAGGTTCCAAAAGGAGTCAGGATATATTTCAGTCATCTCTACTTCTGACCTTTCTGCAACAATCTTAATTTCATAAGACTTGTACTAAATTTTTGAAAGCATTTATGATTCCTTATCTTTCCACCAGCACATTTACTTCCTCATCTCAGAAAGCAATTATGAAAATTAATATTTAGGACATCACCATTATCACAGAAAGCTTTATAAAAAAACCTCAGAATTCTATCTCTGGATGCAGCCGGGGGCAGTGCTCAGTAAATAAAGAACGAGGCCAAGTTACAAATAAAGAACATGCGTAGGAGGAAAGGGGAATCAAAAATTGGAAAGTCTGGTCCATATGAGCAGTGTTTTTTCTTACTAACACCAGATTCCTGCAGAAAAGCAGCATGCAAACTTTGACATGGAATGGAGGAGGCTACAGTGAAGGAAACACTGCACATGTACACTTGAATTCATTCCATACATAAGAACTTTGAAATGCAAGGGTGTTTTC
This sequence comes from Acanthisitta chloris, assembly GCF_000695815.1. Classification (NCBI taxonomy): domain Eukaryota; kingdom Metazoa; phylum Chordata; class Aves; order Passeriformes; family Acanthisittidae; genus Acanthisitta; species Acanthisitta chloris. Next base: position 72,726 of record NW_008669066.1, read on the forward strand.
AGCATAGTACTTGAATGTACACTCTAAGACTAAAATATACAAATAAAAATAGCGAGAACTTGAGAAAGGGAAAAAAAATTAAACTTTATTATGAACTATAAGGAATAATAAACTATAATCTTAAGTTTCACGTTGCTTTGCAAAAAATCAGTAACCTTAATTAAAGCATGAATATGCTATTTATATTAACTTTACTATATATTACTACTTTCAAAAGTCTGAGGACTTTTTTGCAAGAGCATTAGAGAGTTATCAAAGTAAAGACTTTCTTTCCAGCTAAATGATTAAGGGTTACTGTAAATTGCACTAAAACAATCATCCTGAAATTCCTTAGCAGAATATAAAAGATAAATGTTACTATTTTCCACTCTTGAGACCTCTTAAACTTTAAAGGACACACTGTAAACATGGTCAAGGGAAAACACTTCCACGGTTACTGCCATACTTCCTGAACAGCCAAGTAAAACAGTCAGAGGAGTCAACTTTATACTCTGCCATACATTTGTCCTCAGTGAGACAACTTTTGCAAAACAATCACAACAAAGAGTGCAGGTAATACAGATAAAGTGTGAGTGCAAGTGTGCATGTGTTAAATTTAGTACAGCAGCCATATGTCCACTATCTCTGCCAATATACCCATTGGTAACTTTTGCACCAGACATCTATCTGTCATGGTTACAGGCAACACAAGTAAACCTCTGTATGAAAATATTTTGAAAATATCACTCATTTTTAACATTTCAAATCTTACCATCCATATGACATACTGATTAATATAATCAGGATCACTGAGCTGGTTTATTAATGGAAGAAGAATTCCTCGGGAGAGGATTTCCTGAAAAACAAAATATAATAAATAATTTTCTTCATAAAGTTAATATAACTGCAAGTGTAAAAATCACTGTGTAGAGGCTAAATAAAAAAAACATTTGACTGCAGAAAATATTTAATAGGCACTAGCACATTCTCTTCCAATTAACATTACAAAATGTTAGTACCTTAAGAAAAGCAACATCCCTTTGATTAGGCTTTTCTAATGTTGCCAGACATAAAAGAACCTTTAAAAATACTTCACACAGATTGTTTTCTGCTATTAAAAACTTGCCAAGACTGTAATGCATTTAGAATACCCTAATATTAAATTAGATCAATTTTACAAAATAATGTAAGAACAGCAGTTTAGTTCTAGAAGTTTTTATGATATTAGAGCAAAGAATTGGGATGGCTCTTAGAGTCTGTACTTACCCTGACAAAGTATCGCATGATCTTGTTCTGGAAGTCTCCAGGAGGTAGCAATATATACAGTAAAACCTCACACAGATCCCTTAGGAATCCTAGGGCAGGAGAACAAAAAACCCTCAGCATAATTTTATATTATTTCACATCTTACCTGATATCATAAAATTCAACAGATATAGCCTTAAAATTAAATTCAAATATACAGTCTTACAGTCCAAGCCTTACAGTAGCACCTTTCAGACTGAATGTATCAGCATTGATGTTAACCTGAGACAGATTTAGAGCCTCAAAACCAATACAACAAAATCAAAATTCCAAGATTAAAAAAAACCCCAACTCTACTGTATCTTCCTTATTAACATATACAGGGTTTTTTCCTCCTCCTTCAACACTTTGCCCAAAAAGACAGACTGTTTTGGGCTTTTTAATGCAGATTACAGAGTAGTGATAAGGAAGGCACATCTAACAAAAAGTAGTAAGAATCTGCAAAACCACCCTCTTCCTCCCAGAAAACACATTCCTATCTTAAAATTCTTCCAATGAAAGGAGGAATACTTATATATGTGCATACTTCATTGTAGTTATAGCACTGAAATGTAGAAATTAGAGGAAACATACATGCATAGTAGAAAATCACCCCTCGAAAGTCACATGCTACGATTTCAGTGTAATTCATGTTGTGTACACAATTGTTAGCATTTTACTTTAATCTCCTATACTAAAATATTAATTCAGAAGTAACATTGAAAGACCTTCTTCATCTTTGGGAGAAGTGCAGACTAGATCACGACAGACTTCTTTTTCCATTTCAACTTCAACCTCAAAGAATGTATCTACAAGTTCCTCAGCTTGATCTACACAAAAGAAAATAAAAGGAAAAATACTTTTGTAAAGATGAGAAACTTAAGAGCAAACCTGAATTACCAAATAAAGCTAACTGTATCTCACACGTGTAAGATAACCCCCCTACTCAGACCCAAATAAATAAATAAATAAATAAATAATCATACCTTTCATCTGATCTCCTTTCTCTGCTATTCTTTGCTGAGCTTTTCTGAAAACTCGAAGATGAGTGCCAAAGTCATCAACAAGTCGTGTAGTGAAATAAGGCTGCCAGTCTGTTTCCTTTGACCTATTAGTAAAGGACATTCGTGAAAATGAATTGTTTTATGCTGAACACAAAGAACAATAATAAATTTCTATTTCTCTTGCCTCTCTGCCAAGAATCACACTGATAGTAAACATGGAAAAACAAAGAAATGAGCCTCCTAATTGCCCATCCACTGAAAACTAACCAAATATTGCAAAATTCCACTTTTGCACCACATTAATTTTTACGTGTGAACTAGTTTAAAGTCAACATTACTATCTGGAATAGTGTTGTCAAATATCTATGAGAAATCCTTATATAAACAGTTTACAACCTAAAACTAAAACACCCTCCAGGTCTTTTTCAGCTGTCCTTTCTATTGTTTTGAAAGGCACCTAAACAAAATAATTTTCTTCTTAATTTGCAGAATATCCTTAAGTAAGAAAATATATTTCACTTGAAGCTAAAAGCAACTTAATGTTATCCACAACTGATTCTACAGTTTACATGAGGTACTAAGCGTGCACCTCCAACAGTGCACATAGGTTTATATCAGAAAATAGTCATTGTTAGATTTGCATAAAGCTATTTCCTTAGCAGTATAAAGAAGGTACAGAGATAGTCTTATGGTGTCTCTGCCTTACTAGCCAAATTAAAAACGCAGTTTTGCGTTATAGTTTTAACAAAGCTCGATGTTAATATTGGCTCTTACCCTGCACTAAGTATTCTATTACCTGAACTCTCTTACACACCTTATTTTGTTATAACAGAATCCTTCTACAACATTTCCTTTTTTGTCTTTGCTCCCTCACCTGCTCTTTCTTCCCTTGTGGGGAGAGAAAGGGATAAGGAACTCTGGAAGAAAAGGGAGCTTTCTGTAAAACCTCGATGTGGAAATAAGAAGCAGAGCTGTCTCCAAGAGCAGTCGATCAAACCGTGCATTAATAGTTGAGATCCACCATCCGCACAGTGACAGAACAGCACACAACCGCTAGGTGGCAGCCTTACACCAGGCGCCAAAACGTGCAGCACTCATGGAACAAAAAATTCCCACTGCATTCATTCTCCCCAAAAGCTCACAGGGTGTATTAAATTAGAGGCGATGGTACTAATCTAAACCGCTACAGCTGTATCTAACTACAGTCATTAAAAATACACTACATCATTTTTCTCTGCATAAGAGCTGCTGCAGCTTTGTGAAACTGATTTGCTTCGTACAGCCGAACAAAACTGCACAGGAGTGGTGCCTATTTTTGAAGAGCTATAGTACTGTAGAAGAAAATCCCAATTTACTATAACTTGACCTGCTTTGACACAAACTCAGTGCTTGATACTGTGCAATGAAGTAACTTTACCAAACAGACAAAACCACTGAGCTGGGTGGCCAGGTCTGTTCCATATAACTATAGGTTTGGTTGCAGATAGCAGTTTACTGAGCAGTTTTCACTATTTCCAACACTGCTTCTGAGTATTTTCATTATTTCACAAACAATAATATTACAATAATATTATAATAATATTATA
>NW_008669067.1:0-3689 GCF_000695815.1 Acanthisitta chloris
TTGCTCACCACCCACTGACAGATGCCTATCCCATCCCTGAGCAGAGATTAGCAGCTCCTGGCCAAGCCCCCCCAGTTTATACACTGCATAGCATTCTGCTAATTCCCTTTGCCCAGCTTGGGTCAGCTGTCCTGGCCATGCTCCATCTCAGCTTTTTGTCCACCTGCTCCCTGGCAGAGCATGAGAAACTGAAAAGGCCTTGATTGAGAGCAAGCACTGCTCAGCAGCAACCAAAACATGAGTGTGTTATCAGTGTTATTCTAACACTGAATCCAAAACAGCACTGTACCAGCTGAAAAGGAGAAACTTTACTCTATCCCAGCTGAAACCATTACAGACACTGAAAGTGCCAAGCAAACTAAAAGAATTTCAAGTTAGTATTTAATTTGAATTTTTGTTTTTATGTGTTTTTATAAAAGACCTTAATAAGGCCTCGAAACTTGTTACAGGTAAACCCTGTGGTGACCCTGAGTCTGTGTTCACCCTGAGTGGGTCTTATTCAAAGTTCTTTCAATGATACAGCAGCTAAATTAAGCTCTGTTATAAACTTCTAATCCTTTTCCACTTCTCAGGGGCAATTTTTTTTCTGCAGGTGAAGAGGAATTCTTTTAATTTAAAACCCCTCAAATTCTTTCATTAATGATCTGTTGTTTACCATGATTTAAAATGTCTGTTTGAATCACCATCTTTATGTTGTTTCTGTTGGTTTTTTTCATAGTGGCAGATTTTGGGGCAGGGATTGAAAGGTTAAATGAGTTTCTAGCTACTTCTCAGCATTTAATGTAGCGATTAAGACACAATGCTGGTACTAGTAATTGCTTACCTGGCTAGAGGTGATGGAGTTGTAGCTATTTTCTCATTTGTACAAACAACAGTTACCTGGTTTAATCTAGAATTGGAATCAAACTGCCTTCATCTTCTGAAGAGAGCCTACAGGAAAGATGGAGAGAGACTGTTTGCAAAGGCCTGGAGTGACAGGACAAGAGGGAATGGCTTCAAACTGACAGAGAGCAGGTTTAGATTGGATATTAGGAAGAAATTCTTCCCTGTGAGGGTGCTGAGGCACTGGCACAGGTTGCCCAGAGAAGCTGTGGCTGCTCCATATCTGGCAGTGTTCAAGGCCAGGTTGGATGAAGCTCTGAGCAGCCTGGGCTAGTGGAAGGCGTCCGTGCCCATGGCAGGGGCTGGAACTAGATGATCTTTAAGGTCCCTTCCAAGCCAAACCAGCCAGTGATTCTAATGTGGTCAAGTTGCCTTGTAGTTCCCTTCACATAGGAGAATTTTTATCACCTGCATACTTCAAGTCTGTAGCATTTCCTGTGCTGTGCATGCAGAATTGTGCTTGTTTCTGATAATTTCCTGAGCAGCCTGACTTCTCTTCTGCTCTCTGCAGAGTATGCTCAGCTGTTTGCAGCACTGATCGCTCGGACTGCGAAGGACATCGATGTCCTCATCGATTCTCTGCCCAGTGAAGAATCCACAGCAGCTCTGCAGGTAAGAGTGTTCCTAATTCAGATATCAAAACATTCCTGAAGGTAAACCTCTTACTTTTTTATGGTTTAAACACACTTTTTAGTTTCTATGCCATTCAATCTTGAAAAATTATTTTAACACAAGCCTGAATTTTTCCTGAGGGTAACCTGTGGGTACTTCAGAGGCTTAGTGGAAACATTCGTCTAGTTCTAGATAGGGTTATACTGAGTGAGAATATTTTAAGCTTAGTTTTCTGCTAGAATGTTTTAAAAAAGTGTTTTTATCACACCACAATGCTAGAAACTGCTCACCCTTTTTCCCCCATCAACTGTTCAAATATTGATAGAACATATGCAACAACACTGATGCTTTGTGGGTTGTTTTGTTTATTTTCTTGGGTAATCTTTCCTGTTCTCTCACATGACGTTTTGTAGCTGCAGAGCCAACACTTTCCTGAAGGTGTTTTACTAAAGATTAATACTAGATAGGCCAAATAGAAACGACTTGGCAGGGACATCAGGTGAGGAGATTAAATTTGGAAATGTTACTAGTCACAGTAATTCCTGAACATACTAATTGGGCTTGTTAACACCAGCATAACTCTGTGTAACTGCATAAGGACAGCAAATTCCAGGCTTCTTCCATGACTGAGCAGGGGCCGATCACAGGCACAGCTGGTGCAGGGAGAGCAAGGTGCTCCAGAAGGAGGAGCTGGTTATCCAGTAGGGATATGCTTTCCTTAAAGCAACTTGAACAGTTTCTTGCTCTCAAAGCACAATTTCATGTCACAAGAATTCCTGATCTTTTTTTTACTGGTGTGATTTTAAGATAAGTTAGCAGACTGATTCCAGTTTTAGCCTTTACTGTCTTGTTTAATTTGGTGCAGTATTAAAGATAAATATTCTGACGTTCCTGAAAAAAAACCTGATTTTAAGGTGCTTGAAACACTCTAAAATAGGTATTACAGGCTTTGTTGAGAAGTGGTAGATAAATACTTAACAGAGATGTATTTAGGCAGATCTATTTTGTTTATACTAAGGTTGTCTTGGTCTGTGTTTCAAGGGCTTGTCTTAAATGATAAAGGAGCTGTTGCACTAATGCCCAGCACAATTACCTGCCCCTTTTGTGTTCCCTTTCAGTGAAGTTGATGTTACACATTCTGCTCTAATCTGTGTCTTAGTTGCAGTCAAACGTTTAACAAGTGAGACTGAAGTAATTGAGCTGAAATCTAAATGTCAGTCTTTTATGTTTTGCCACCTTCGTTCTCTGATCTTTCCTCCAAGCGCTCTCAAGTCCTTCACTCCTGTATTAGCCTTCACTGAAGACACCAGTGTTGTAGAATAGAAGGTGAACATGTGGGTAGAACTTGCCAGTTGACTTAAGCAGGGCTTAAGGACCTGTATAACTACTTCCACAATAGATATCAATTTAAATAAAAAAATATATCAAATTGAAACTATTTTGCTTTGCCTTTTCTGTTATCCAGTTAGAACAAGCTTTTGTCATTTTAATCTTGGTAAAAATTTTAAAATGAAGGTTTAAATAAGTTCTGCTTGCATCTTGCTGAGCACCTTTTGGTAAGGAAATGGGGAAGGGGATAAATAAATACTCCTCCTAAGAATCAAAGGATCAATCCGATTGGAAAAGACCTCTGAGATCATCAAGTCCAACCTATGACCTAACACCAGAAAAACTATACTGAACTAAGGGTCAAAACATGAAAGCAGCTGACATCCCTGTTTAGGTTTTTGTGGTGTTTATTCCATGTGGATTTGCACTGCTTTAGGCTCCAAGCTGTAACAAGTTGCTTTGAAGTTGCTAGTAAGTAATTCAGAGGCTAAAAGATAATCTTTTCTAGAGAGTACAAACTGTTCCATCATCATCTTTGAGCAGCAAAGTCAGTTTTATGTTCTACTGAAGATCCTCACTTTTTCCCCCTTTCATTTTCAAGACTGCTAGTCTGTATCGACTGGAAGAAGAAAACCACGAGGCAGCTGCCCGGCTGGAGGAGGTGGTGTACCGCGGGGATATGCTGCTGGAGAAGATCCAGAGTGCCCTGGCCGATATCGCCCAGTCACGCCCGCAGCCCCAGCCAAGCCCTGCCCGACTCCTAGCGCCAGAGGGCACCGCGGCCCTGCCAGGGCGCTGGGAGCAGCGCTGGGTCGCGGGGACAGCCGGCCCGGCGCTCCCGGGGGCTCTCCGGGGCTCTCACCGCC
>NW_008669068.1:0-1497 GCF_000695815.1 Acanthisitta chloris
GCCTGCTCCAGTGCAGGTCCCTCACAGAATCAAAAGTCCTACCAGGAAACCTTCGCTTTGTTTAACTTCATGAGGTTTGCATTGGCCCATATCTCAAGCCTGTCAAGGTCCCTCTGGATGGCCTCCCTTCCCTCCCATGTGTTGACTGCACCGCATGGCTTGGTGGTGATGGACAAATCCCACTGTTCATGTCATTGACAAAGATGTGAAACAGACCCAGTGCCAATACCAAACCCTGAGGAATGCCACTTATCACTAGCCTTCATCTGGAATTGAGCTGTTGACCACACTCTTTGAGTGTGACCATCCAGACACTTCCTTATCCCCCGAGTGGTCCACCAATCAAAGCTATGTCTCTCAAGTTTAGAGCCAAGGATGTTGGGTGCAACAGTGCCAAAGTTCTTTATCCACCGAGTGGTCCACCCATCAAATCCATGGCTCTCCAATTTAGAGACAAGGATGTCATGTTGGATAATGTCAAACGCCTTGCATAAGTCCAGGTAAATGATATCGATTGGTCTGCCCCTATCTACAAATTCTGTGGCCCTATTGTAGAAGGCCACCAAATTTGTCAGGAATGACTTGCCCCTGGTAAAGCCATGTTGGTTATTACCGATCACCTCTTTGCTTTTCATGTGCCTAAGCATAGCTTCCAGGAGAATCTGCCTCATGATCTTGCCAGGCACAGAGATGAGACTGGCTGGTCTATAGTTTCCCGATTCTTCCTTTTTGCCCTTTTTAGAAATGGGAGTTATATTTCCCTTTTTCCAGTCATCAGGGACTTCACCTGACTGCCACAATTTCTTGAAAATTGTTGATATTGGCTTTGCAACTACATATGCCAGTTCCCGCAGGAACCCATGGACTTATGCACATTCAGGTTCCTTAGATGGTGTTGAACCCAATCCTCCTCTACAGTGGATTTAGGGATTTCATTCTCCCAGTGTCCGTCTTTGCCTTTCTTGGCCTGGTCAGTGTGGCTGGAGCACTTGGAGTTGAAGACTGAGGAAAAGAAGTCATTGAGAACCTCAGCCTTTTATTTATCCATGTCTCCTGTTTCCTTCCAGAGTGGGCCCACATCATCCCTAGTCTTCCTTTTGTATGCAACATACCTATAGAAGGCCTTCTTTTTATCCTTAATGTCCTTGGCTAACATCGCTTCCAACTGTGCCTTAGCCTCCCTGACCATGTCTCTGGCTTCTCTTACAACTTCACTTAAAACTTTCTCCCAATCCATTTGTCCTCCCTTCCACCTCCTGAAGGCCTCTTTTTTTCCCCCTGAGTTTCCTCAGCACTTCCTTATTCATCCACAGAGGCCTTCTGGCATTTTTGACCAATTTCCTCTGTATCTGGATGCATCAGTCCTGAGCTTGGAGCAGTTGATCCTTGAATATCAGCCACAGTCTTGGGCCCCTCTGCCTTCCAGATCTCCATCCCAAGGCTCTGTCAAGAAGGACTTTGAAGAGACCATGCTGTACTAAGTAAACAGTGACTCAG
>NW_008669068.1:1520-1851 GCF_000695815.1 Acanthisitta chloris
GGAGGATCTCAAACTCCACCATCTCATGGTCACTGCAGCCAAGGCTGCCTTGGAGCACCACATTCCTCACCAGCTCCTCCCTGTTTGTGAGCATGAGGTTCAGCATGGCTCCTCTTATTGGTTCCTTTATCATCTGTGTAAGGAAGTTATTGTTAATAAATTTGAGGAACCTCCGGGATTGCCTCTGCACTGCCAAGTTACTCTTGCAACAGATATCAGAGTGCCCTGGCATCCAGGAGGGCCAACCATGTCCTGGGGGGCCTTAAGGCAGAGCATCACCAGTGGGTTGAGGGGGGTGATTGTTCTGCTCTACTCTGCACCTCGAGTACTG
>NW_008669069.1:0-10745 GCF_000695815.1 Acanthisitta chloris
GGAAATGGGAGAAGCTGCCGGGCAGGAACACCTTCTGCTGCGATGGCCGCATCATGATGGCCCGGCAGAAGGGCATCTTCTATCTGACGCTGTTCCTCATCCTCGGCACCTGCGCCCTCTTCTTCGCCTTCGAGTGAGTTCCGGGGATCCCGCGGGACGGGCACGGGACTGGGCACGGGGTGGAGAGGGAAGGGAGCCTGGCATGGAGCAGCCTGGCAGGGAGGAGCCCGGCACAGTGTGGCTCTCTCTCTCCAGACATGCCTTCTTACCCTTGAGCCCGGAGGTTTTGGAAAGGTTGGGCCCAACCAGACCTTGCCCCTGGCTCTGCCCAGGTTGTGACACTGGCCCTTACCAGGTCACCTTTCCCTGTGTGCAGACCCTTCAGGGTGATGCTGACACTCTGTCCCCGTGGGTCACCCTCCCCTGTGTCTGGGACTTGGCAGTCTCTCATCTTGGCATGCTTCCCACCCTGGGATAATTGGGGTGCAAGGACACTGCTGCTGCAGCCCCAGGGCTCACCCTGTGTCTCTGCCCGTATGGGGATGTGCAGCCCCTGGGTCAGCCCCACTGGGGAGGTGACCTGGCTGGAGAATGACAGAAAGAGTAAGATTGGTGGCTCCAGGGCTCAGGCAAGTCCAACCTGCCTGTGCTGCCCCCAGCCAGAGACCCCTCAGCTGGAGCCACGGTGTTTGGGAAGGGCCTGGCCAGCCTTTAGATAAGCTCAGCTGCATTAAGACCTGCAGCCAAAACCTTGGATCCTGCCAAAAGAGAGGGACCTGCCCCCTCCTCTCAGCTCTCCCTGGGAGCTGGGCTGGCCTTAGACTAATCCTACAATCAAAAAAACAAACAAAAAGGAAAAGACTGGTTTGCCCGAGCTCAGACACTGTGGGAGGGGGCAGGACACCCCTGTTGCCTGGTTTGAGGATGAGCTTGGATTAGCTAAACAACTGCAAAACTTTGTTTTGCATCGGCATGTTTGTGTTGTGGGGCAGGCAAAGGGCTGAGATGGTGTTGAGCAACACAGCAGCTCGTTAAGCCATGAAAAGCAGGCGGAAGGAGCTGCTTGCTGGCTAAGCCCTGGCTATTCCTGCAGATCCATAAAGCCCTTGGCCCAGATGCTGGCTTCCTCGGCATCTTCCCCAGGCCAGGGAACTTGTCTCCACATCCCCTGGCTCCAGCGTGGCTCTTCCTAGCTTCTAGCTCAAATTATCCCTGGTTCTGTCTAAATTCAGAGGTACCAAGTGACACCAGTCTTGGTTTGTTGTTTGGAATTTTTTCCCATCTGAAAAATGGGACTGAGCCTTCCTACCTTGCAGACAGAAGTAATAGGTGTTGCTGCTCCAGAAACACTGATTGCTGCTCCAAAAACACTTATTTGAGGGATAATTGCTCTGGCTCCCTGTGGATCCTGTCCATAGCAGGAGAGTGAACCACATCCCACTCTGCTGTGGTTTCCCTTGCCAGCTTCTGACGTGGTTGCACTGGGCAGAGTGAGCCGTGGCTGTTTTCCAGCCCTAGGCCATGTTGGCAACGCAATGGTTAGTCAGCAATGTGACTGGAAATTCCTCGAGAAGCCCCTTTCCATGGTCTGGGAGGCAGAGGCCTGTGGAGGGGTCGATTGCACTGAGACATCCAGGACGTGCCTGGAGCTGGAGGGAGGGCTCTGCGAGAGCAGTGCTGCTGGGAGCAGAATCACCTCTGAATTTTAGTGGAATCATCTGAGGTGTGCTGGGAAAAGTTTGGAAAACCCCCAAATACCCATTTGATTCCCTCAGTGCCAAACACGTCAGTGTCTTCTCTTTGACAGAGATGAGAGTGTTTTGAACTTGTCTAGGGATTTTTGAATTTGGGATGGGGATGAAATGTTGCCTTCCCAATGGGAAAACACTCCCCAAGGTCTCTGTTTCACTGACCAGGCTGAGATGAGCAGCTTGACAACTCGGGAATCCTGCACACTGTCTGTGCTCTTGGAGAAGGGTCTTAGCCTATCTGTTGTCCATTTGTCTGAGCTTTTGGCATATTTGCATGGAAATTCCTGGTTTCTTCCTTAAAGTTCGTGCTTCAGAGGAGCAAGCCGGGTGTTCGGGTCTGGTTCGGAGCGCGGCAGGCGGCGGTGGGCGGAGGAGCCCTTACCCTCGCTGCCCGCTCACTGCAGGGCTGCCCGTGCCGTGATGCCTGTTCCATTCAGCTGAATCACTTGCGCAGTCACACCTTGTGTGAACGCGGCTCTGAGGTGCCTGGAGCCAGGATCCGTCTGGCTGCTCGCCCTGTGCCGGGCCGGGCTTGATCCCTGCGCTCTGGGCTGCGCTGGCTCCGGTTACAGCCGAGGCCGGTGGGTTCTGGCACCCACGTCAGGGGATAAGCCGCCACCGTTCCTCGCTGGCAGGGTCTGCCCAGCCCTGCTCCTCGGCTTGCGGCTGTGTTTTCCTCTGAGTATCTCCGGTGCCGGCGGCTGCTCCGCGGTGTCTGCAGGCGAGTGTGCTGAGCCACCTCAGCCCTGTGGGTGGGAATGTCTGTGTTTTGATCCCCCAGACCGCAGTGCTGTGCTCTGGGACCGGGTAAGTCTCTCCATCCGGGAGCGAACGGGACCCTGAAGCTGGCAGAGCTCAGCGCTGTACCTGGGATCCGGCTCCTCCCTCCGAGATAAGGCAGAGGGACGGAGCTGTGCTGGCTCCCGGGAAGGGCTCTGCAGTGACCGGAGTTCTCTGCCCAAGGGCACCTCGCCGCCACGTCGGCAGGGAGCAGCTCCCACTGCTCAGGGCTGGCTCTCACAGAGTCTGAGACCTGTGTTTAACTGGGTCTGCTCCGTAACGTGTCCTATGAAATTCTGCTTCACATCCTCTTGGCATTATTTCAGACTCCTAATGGTACGTCAGCCCTGCGGTAGGGCACTTAGCTGCTAACTTTGCCTGTGGTGTTCGAGCATGGGGAGAAGCCCAGGTAAAGCACTTGTGAAATCCCTTTGGGAAAGAGGGTGATGGGATGCAGCATCCTCACTCAGGCTGGGAGTTCCCTTTGCAGTTTGCCAGCCTGTCTCATGCTCTCCTGAAGTGAGTTCCCCTTCAGCTCCCTGTTCATCTGAAGGGAATGGGATTTCTTCTGTCTCCAGCTTTTCAGCACAGAACTTGATGTCTGTACATGTCAGAGGAACAATGATGCCAGCTCCATGTGGGAAGGGGCTGCTGTTGGGTTTTTCAATGCCCAGTCATGTTTGTCACTTTGTTTTCCTACTTTCTTAGCTATGTTGAGATTAAAATATCTTTGTTTTCTGATGAGTTGAAAACACCTGCACTGCCCCTCATGTGACTTTATTGTTCTGTTCTGATTTCCAAACCCCAGAGACCTAAGACTGACAGAGGTGCCTCTATGCTGCTGTTACCTCTGGTTAGGTCTGTGCCAAAAGTTGTCAAAAACTTACACATGAGTTGATCAGTGCTTTTTAATCGCTGTAACTTCTCTCGATAGAGGTGAACTTGGTGTCCTGAGTTCAGCTCATTTTGCTCCTGTTTCTGCATCAAGTGGCTGCTCCCAGGGTTTGAATTGACCTTTTTCTCATAATGTGGGTTCCTTCTCAGGAGATGACTTCACCCTCCCTGCAGCCTGCATGTCCTCTGTGGCACCCCCATTCCCATGTGGATCTCAGGGTGATCTGCCTATGTGGAGATTTGATTTTTGTCCATGAAAAGAGCAATAACATTGGTGTAATGTATCTGTCTCCTGCTTCAGTCGCTGGCTGCATTGGTGGGGTCAGAAGCACGTGGTGTGTGCTGGCAGTTAATGTGGGTCTGTGTCAAGGGTTTCTGTGTCACTGCTGGCAGACAGGGAGAAGTTCCATGGAGAGCTCCAGCTCTGCCTAGGTGCTGCTGGGAAGGGCCCAGACACACATCATGGTGGTGCGGTGCTTACCCAGGTTTTGGAGCATACACTTCCGCGCTTACTGTGAGCGCAGCAGGTCCTGGACACTGTCCCAGGGCTGGGAGGTACAGATGGCTGAAGTGCTCTGATGAGGGTCAGGCATTTGGGAAAGATAGCGCTTTGCTGATGCTCAGGACAGGCACATGGTGTAGTTGTGCTGTAGTTTCGGGAAGTTAAACCAGTGATTTTCAGGTGAAAAGTGAGCGATACCGTGGACCTTGTGCCAACCCCCAGCAGGGCCCGCCCAGGAGATGTGCTGCCTGTGGCTGTGGCTGCAGTCGCTGGGGCTGGCATGGTGGCTTTCTCTTTCCTCCAGAGCTTTGCTTAATGTGCTGATTACAACAGACCTTCCCAAGTGGGCACAAAATAACCAGCCAAGCACCGTAACTCGTGGCACTTCCCAGCTGCTTCTCCCCCCACCCTCCCATTCCAATGATCTCTTTGTCAAGCTTTCCTGCCCCCAGCCCACCCCCCCATGATGATGAGTTGTGATAGTGCTGTTATTGTTCGCTTTTCAGTGACAAAACGCTCCAGAGCACAGATATGGCGCCAGGAGAGGGGAGCAGCATCCTCACATGCCAACAGTGCATCTCTGTTGGCTCTGAGCTTTCCCAAACAAAAGATCTTTAAGATGTCTGTTACTGAGGAGGGAAATAGTGCTGGAGATGAGGCACAGGCTGAGTATGTTAGCAAGTATCTGAGTACCGAGTCAGACCTTGTGTTGGTGGCCTTACCTATTGCTTTCCCTGCCATGGACACATTCCCTGAAAGTCGTCTTCCAAAGAGCGAGGCCCTGTCAGCATGGGGAGGGATGGGAGGTATGTGGTGGGTTCCACGTTAGGCCTTGGGATGCCGTTTCAGTGTTGTGGAGTCTTCTCTGGCTCACACACTTCTGCCTGACTACCTGGGGAAGCAGGAGGGCCCTGGCTCAGCTTTAACACAGTTCATGGATCCATATTTAAACCCACAATATGTTCATGTTGTCACCGCAGTTCCAAAAGCTGTCATGTCAGCTGGACAAGGGTCAGGCTGCAGCCCTTTGGCACAGGCAATGTCCAGCTTTTCAAGGAATAATCACAGAATCACTGAATCATTTAGGTTGGAAAAGACCTCCAAGGTCATCGACTCCAACCTTTGACTAATCACAACCTTGTCAACTAGAGCAGAGCACTAAGTGTCACGTCCAGTTGTTTCTTGAACACCACCAGGGATGGTGACTGCACCACCTCCCTGGCCAGCCCCTTCCAATGCCTGACCACCCTTTCAGTGAAGATATTCTTCCTGATGTCCAACCTGAACCTCCCCTGGCATAGCTTGAGGCTATGCCCTCTTGTCCTGTTGCTAGTTGCCTGGGGAAAGAGGCTGACCCACATATAAATCTATATTCCTTATTCCTAAACTCATATTCCTTTCCCAAATGGGCTCCAAGGTTTCTGTTTACTCACTGCCTGACCCGCAGCTCTCTCCCTGGACTTTGCCCTTGCAAAGGGAATGTAAAGTTATCTTGGGCTGCCTGAAGACAATAAGCTCGGCCCTCTGGGTCTTCGGCTGTGGGCAGGGCTTGGAACGGAGATGCTATTTTGGGGAACTGCAGAGTGTGCAGTGTCTGAAATTAAGGATGTTGGTTTAGGGGACAGGTCCTGTGCATTGCTGTAGACACTTGGTGTTGCAGCTGTGACCAAAGCGTGCTGTAGTGTCACTGTATAGCCCTTCTGTCCTCGTCGCACGTGGGGGACAGTTGCTGGAGTCAGGCAGTGGCCCAGTGAGCGTTCCTGCGGCAGGCCTGTGGAGCTTGGTGGTGCCAGCTGGAGCTGGAAATGGTATTGTGTTTGGGGAAGCTGTGGTGGGAATGCTGTCCAGAATTAAATAGTGCTGTGGAGGTTGTGGAAATGGTCTTGCTTGGAATAGCAGCACCGCCGGGGAGGATAATCCTCAGCTTCTCACCGCAGTAGCCTGACACTCCCATGGAGACTAGCTGTGGAACAGCAGGAGTCTGGGTTGGATCCACAAAGGGTAAGGGGTGGATAAAAAAAACCCAGGTGCCTGAATGCCTGAGTGCCAGCTGCATCTGTGGAAGCGATGTGTGCGAAGAGAGGTGATACGGGGCACAAGTGGTGGGATTTGGGTGGAGTTTCCCTTAAATCATAGGAAAACTCCATAGGAACTTAACTCCAACATAAGTGGAGTTTTCTGAAGGAATCAGGGTAAAATGTGTTTTCTTTCAGCCCTGTACATCTTTAAACCATGATTTCTGCCCAGGCCTCCTGCACAGCCTGTGCTGCAGCACCCATGAAGATGTGGCTGCAGGTGTCTAGGAGTGGCAGGGCTGCAGTGAGATGAGTCTTGTGCTCCCTTTGCACCTCCTGCATCAGCGGGATCAGCACCATACAGGACCTCGTTGGGCATTGCTGCATTTTTAGAGCAAAAAACGTTGTGCCGTGTTCCCTCTTGAGCTGGGGAAGTCTTGGAGCAGGAGCCGTTATGATTTATTTGGAGTTTTCCAGGCCCTCGCCTCAAAAAAGCCAAAGGAAGCCAGATGTCTTGTTGCATGGGAATGTTGTGCTTCCATGGGAGTCCATTCCTGAGAAGCACAGGATGCAGTTCATTCCCGTAATTTCTGTGGTACTGCAAGCTGCTGCCCTTTAGAGGCCAGGCGGAGATTCCCACTGTCCCCACGTGCTTTCATGCCTTCCGGCTCTCTCCGGTGGTGGTCCCTGACCAGGCCTCAAGTGCTTCACCCAGAGATCTGGCCCATCCCTTGGAAGTGGGGGTCCTCTGGGCAACGTCACTCCAGCTGCTTGGTTGCATTTCTGGCATTGCCCAAAACAGGAGCTGGAAACACAACAAATGCTGGGAAGTATCTGTGCCTGGCTGGTGGGGAGCACAGCAGTGCTGTGTTGGTGCCTGGTTGTTGGAGCTGCCCCAGGAGTGTTCCCCTGTGGTGGTGGGATCAGAAGGACGCGCTGAACAGCTTCTCTGCTCCAGATTTATCCAGTGCTCCTGAGCACCTGGGCTCTGATGCTGTGCCAGGCCCTCGGCCCATCACTGTCAGACTCTGACTCATCGCCTCCCACCCTGTCTCCGCAGGTGCCGGTACCTGGCTGTCCAGCTGTCCCCAGCCATCCCCGTGTTTGCAGCAGTCCTCTTCCTGTTTGCCATGGCCACACTCCTGCGGACAAGCTTCAGTGACCCTGGGGTGATCCCGAGGGCCCTGCCTGATGAGGCAGCCTTCATCGAGATGGAGATTGGTGAGTGCAGAGCGGCTGAGCTGGTGAGGGCTGGAAAAACCTCTACATGCCTGTTATATTTATAGGCTACAATCCCTGCAGAGCCTTTCTTCCCAGATGGACCTCCAAAAATGAGGATTGTCCCAGTCTGCTGGCTCATTCTGCTTGGCTGAGTCTCAAAAAGGCATCATGACTTACCTGTGTCCCTCTCTGCGAACCCTTTCACCTGCTGCTTTCTGTCCTGTAGCTGTGTACATATAAACCCAGTTTATTTCTGAGAAGGGGTGCAGGAAGCTTGGTGGGGTCCCCTTGATCTCAGGGATAGACAAGATTTGGTGGATGTAGGTGACACACCCCCAGCCCCCTCTGAACATGCCCATGAAAGCTCTGGCATCCCTTTTCCTGCCTCCAAGCTGCCATGTTGGCTCTGACCCGCACAGGCAGAGCTGCAGCCGCTGGCTCCGGAATGATCCCGCTGTTAGGAAAGGCAGGGAAGAGAATTGTTGTTCTAGACCTGTTATACTGTAGCAGCATGTCTGATCTGTGCTGGGTTCTTTCTGGCAGAGGCCACCAACGGGACTGTGCCACAGGGTCAGCGCCCACCCCCACGCATCAAGAACTTCCAGATCAACAACCAGATCGTGAAGCTGAAGTACTGCTACACATGTAAGATCTTCCGTCCGCCACGAGCCTCACACTGCAGCATCTGTGACAACTGCGTGGGTGAGTGCGGGGCTCGGGCCTGCTCCTGCCCCCTGGCTCCTCAGGGAGAGTGGGAGACCTGTGCCTGGACCCGTGCTGGGCATCTCCGGAGTGGTGGGGTGTCCAGATGGGGACAGGATGCCTTGTCTTATGCTGGAGGATCTTGAGATTTGCTCAGAAGCTGGAGCAAGGTGGTTCCTCTTTGCCAAGACTCTGCCACTAACTAATCTAACCAAGTCCAGCTGTCTGTGTACACGTGCAGCCTGTGTTCGAGTTCTGCTGGACTCTGGCCTTGCTGGGCTGGAGAGTTCCAGTGGAGAGTTGTGTCGTGGGTGACAGCAGCTCCATCAGGATGTGGACTGTGCCGTCCTGTGGAGTGCCCTGGTTGTTGTCCCTCTTCTGTGTGTATAGTCGGCTCATGTTCAGCATCCCTGCTCCAGGGAGAAATCCTGTCCTTATGGATCCTTTTCTTCCTCTGCAGATTCCCAGCCTTTGTGTGTTTATGCAGTTCCTTGAACCATCTTCTGCTTATTCTAGTAGATATATAGAGGGTTGGATAATAATTTGGGGACACCCAGGCCTTCATCTAACCCATGTGCTGCAGCTGTTGTACCCCAGGAAGACACATGAGGGGCCAAGCTGAGATTCTCTCTTAATGTGCAAAATGACTCATCATAAAATGATTTATGACTTTCCTGACCTGGCCTCCCCTCCTGGAAGGGAGCTGGGGTATGGGGCCCTGAGGGAACAGAGGATTGGACTTGAGAGTCCTTGTCATCCTGGGAGATTTTTGACTTGGGGGCACAGGAGCAAGGATCTGGAGGTGGGCAGGGCCACACTGGAGTGGTGCTGATCTCCATCTTGGCTTCCCTAGAGCGCTTCGACCATCACTGTCCCTGGGTGGGCAACTGCGTGGGGAAGAGGAACTACCGCTACTTCTACCTCTTCATCCTCTCACTCTCCCTCCTCACCATCTACATCTTCACCTTCAACATCGTCTACGTAGCACTGAGTGAGTCTGGCTGAAGAGCTGGATGGCTGGAAGGGTGGGAAGGGGGGGAGATATGGATAGTGGTGTGAAACCAGAGTGATGGAGTGGGAAAGGGAACCAGACTTGGTGGGATGTTCCAGATTAAAAAAATATCTCTCTCTCTTTGTATTGCAGAATCTCTGAAGATTGGTTTTCTGAACACGTTGAAGGAAACCCCAGGGACATATCCTTCCATGGTGCCAAGGGCTTGGCTTCTGCTTGGGGGTCAGTGGAAGCTGCATTTGAAGGGGCTGGAGTCTTGTTGCCCAGGCCTCTCTAAGGAGTCTTTCTGGGCATTTTCTCCCTCGATGACAAGCTGAGGAGCAGTTTTGTGGCTTTTGGGAGGAAGGTAAAACAGAAAACCTTGGCTAGGAGAGGAAGAGAAGTTGGTGTGCCTGGGGGTAGTGACACAGGTGGGCTGGGTCCACTTCCAGGCTCTTCCCAGTCCTTAACTGTTCTCACTGTACTGGAGGTGCTCATCTGTTTCTTCACGCTGTGGTCAGTGGTGGGGTTAACTGGGTTCCACACCTTCCTGGTGGCACTGAATCAGACAACCAACGAAGATGTAAGTAGAGTCTTCCTCGAAGCTGTCACTGTTTCTTGGCACGTCACAGCTGTGCACACCCTGCGGGCCAAGGCAGGGCACTGGGAGCTGGGGCAGGGTTTCCCTGGAGCAGACTTGAGCTTGTGCCCTGCCTATTGCAGATTAAGGGGTCCTGGACTGGGAAGAACCGCGTGCAGAATCCCTACAGCCATGGTAACATAGTGAAGAACTGCTGTGAGGTGCTTTGCGGGCCTCTGCCCCCCAGGTAAGCTCTTGAGGGGCAGCCCTGTCCTTTGTCTTCCACCAGCACTTCTCCTGCTGGGAAAAGAGGGGGGATTTCAGGAGGTGTGGGTCTCTGACACATGCCTTGTTCTTACAGTGTCCTGGACAGAAGGGGCATCCTGCAGCAGGAGGAGAGCACAGCTCAGGAGGGGCCGTGCCCACGAGGACCTGGCACACAGGAGCCCCTCACTGTGCAGGGCCCTGGGCAGGCTGAGGAGAGCAGTGCACAGCAGGATGGCAGCCTTCCTCCCCACAGTGCCGTGAGTGTCAGCTCGGGAGCAGGGAGTGCTCTGGGACAGTGAGAGAAAGCTGGGAGTGTGACTTGGTTGGGGCAAAACAACACTGGGCTGGTGATGAAAAGCCTGTTTGCTCTGACCCTGGAAACCTGCATCTCTTGGTTTCCTTGGATTTCCTCAAAAGGGGTCACAGCTAGATGGGGTTTTGGAGATCAGTCCTGCCATGAGCTGGCACCCATGGAGCTAGGAGGGGCTGGGGATGAGTGGGAGGTTGTAGGCATCTTCTTCTGGCACTGTGTGTGAGCTGCAGGGCTGTCCCTGGGAAGGCCCCTTGTGGGTGTGGGATCTCCGTCCTTGGAGAAAACTGTTACAGCCCCAAGCAGCCTGCTCTGTGTTTGAAATTAGCCCTGCTTTAAGGGCGTGGTTGGACTAGAGACCTCAGAAGTGCCCTTCCTACTTAAATTACTCCATGAACGTGGTGGGAAATGGCTGGGCCTCCTCCTGCTTGGGCATGAACTGCTGCTTCTCTGGTGGAAACAGACCAGAGTGCTTCTGCTGGAGCAGTCCAGTGCTTCAGCTCTTCCAAAGCAGCTGTTGTGCCTGTTGGGTTTCTCCCTTTTCCCAAGCTCAGCCGAGACCACCGTTGGTGGAGCTGGAGGCAGGATCAGGGCAGTGGGGCCTGTGTACTCAGACAGGTGTTCTGTACTGGGGTGTGTTCCTGCAGGTCACTGTGTCCTCTCTCCCCAGGTCCCTGCGCCGTGCCTGAGTGACGCTGAGATGCTGGAGGAGAAGCAGCGAACACCTGGGGA
>NW_008669069.1:10801-11142 GCF_000695815.1 Acanthisitta chloris
GGATGCTGGGGTAGCACTAGCATCTGCTTGGAAGGGAGAACTTTCTTGTTTTGTCTAATCAAAGCTGGAAGTGACGGAGGAGAGGAAGAGAAGGGCTGGATGGCAGGCACACGATTCCCCATGGCTGTTTTGCTTTAGTCATTATTCACCACGGTGCCGGCTGGCGCTGGCCTCGTGCGGTGGCATGGGACAGCGAGTGTGGGTGGCCTGCCCTGATCCCCACAGGGCACTGCCACCGCCGAGGCAGGTCTGCCTGTGGCTGGGGCTGGGCCTCTTGCTCTGCAGGCTGTCCTGGATGCTCCATCCCAGCTGGTGGCCGGGGCGGTCCCTCGGGCTGGCCC
>NW_008669069.1:11169-11447 GCF_000695815.1 Acanthisitta chloris
AGCAGTGCTGTTAGGGCAGGCCTGCTCCCTCCTGCTGAGGAATCCCCATGGGAAGGGGAAAGCAATCATGGCAGTAGCAACCTCTCTCCCCTCCTCCCTCCTTCCTTTAATCTGTGGTGTTGTTTTGTGGTTGGCATGGCAGGGTGGGTCAGGAGACATTTTGGTGCCCTAAGGGCCCAAACAAGCGGGGAAGGAGTTCTGCTGGCAGCGTTTTTTAAGTAGCTTCTTCCTGTGCTCCTTTTCATGTGACATAGCCAGGGCAGCAGCTGTGGCAGGGA
>NW_008669069.1:11467-12250 GCF_000695815.1 Acanthisitta chloris
AATTGACCTAGGGTCTAAAAGTAAGGAGCGTGCAGCCCCTTGCCGCGTGCCAGCCGCAGAGCGGTTGTGCTGGGGTGTACTGAGCTGCAGGGAAGGGTCTGCCCATGCCACCACTGGCTCCCTGGCTGGTGCCAGGGCTGTATTTGCTGCCAGGTGCCCACACTGAGCCCTCCCCTTGCTGTGGCATGCCGCTCTGCAGAACCTCAGCCCTGATTCTGTGTTGTGTCATCGTGTCCCTGTGTCCCCCCTGCCTTGCCCTGCATTTCTCGGCCATCCTCAACTGACTTTGGGAGCCTTGGATCTTTCTGGGGCTGTGCTGACGGCCCAGGGATGAGCTGTGTGGTGTCAGTCACCTGTGCATCCTCAGCAGAGTGGGGAGGAGAGGCTGGAGGGGCCATGGGAGAACTCACTGCTGTGGCAGGGCTTCTCCTTGCCTGCCACACTCTCCATTCTATGCTGGCAGGAGTCCTCACTCCTGCGAGGACCCCGCAGAGGCTGGCAGTGGAGAACAGGCTGTTCCATGCCCTGGCAGCTCCCTGTCCCGCACTGTGTGAGTGCCGGGCACTCCTGTGCCTCCCCGCAGGTGTGTGGTGAGTGGTGGCAGGTGGAGTGTGTCCTGCCTGCCCTCCTCTGTGTGTCCCATGATGCTCCTACCCAGCAGCAGGAAGTTGCTGCTGCTCATTGCCTGGGCTCACATGCCATCCCACTTTCAGCAGTGGTGTGGAGCAGGGTGCAGTAGGACGCCGGCTTCCTGTGGAGCCTGTGCCCTGCACTGGGTGACAT
>NW_008669069.1:12300-12618 GCF_000695815.1 Acanthisitta chloris
TGAGAGGCCAGAGCTGCGGCCCTGGGTCTGGCTGCAGGTCCACAGCAGCGCCACAGCTGCTCCCGTCTGGCACGTGCCAGGGAAGGAGCTCTGTCCTCCTGCCATGGTTCTGCACCCAGCCTGGTCCCATCCTGTCCCCCCAGGCCAGGGCTCCTGCACCTGGCATCCCCGAGCACCCTGCTGGCTGTGGGAGCCACCCCAACACGCTACTGACCAAATCTCAAACTCGGTGTGAAAAAGTGTATTTTTTGGCTCTGCTGCTCCCTGTTCCATGTAGTGTGTGGGGTGCTGCCTGCCGGGACCACCATGCTGGCAGGG
>NW_008669069.1:12810-13736 GCF_000695815.1 Acanthisitta chloris
TTTTATTTTAAAACAATGAAGGAAACTTACTTGGTTTGAAAATGGCTGAGCTGTAGCCCCTGTGTGTCTGTGCTGCCCTAAGCCAGCTGCCTCTTCCCTCTTCCTTGTGCCTTTCCAGCCTCTCCATCTCACACTTCCAAGGTGTCTTAGCTGCCTTATTTGCATTCTGCTGTCCCCCACAGTGGGTGAGGAGGGGTGTCTATGTGCCCATGCTGAGCAGTGACAGTGTCCTGGGAAGACTTCAGTTGCACAGCTCCTGCCCCCAGCTTCCTCCCCAGCCTCCTGGCAAATCCAGGAGCAGCAGTCCAGGCCCATGGCATCTTGGTGGGGAGCACAGTGCCCTGGGGAGAGCCCCTGCATCAGGGCAGCAGTGCCAGGCAGTGCCATGCAAAATGTCCTGGAGGCATCCTGCATCCATCCCGGAGAGCCCCTGCATCAGGGTAGCAGTGCCAGGCAGTGCCATGCAAAATGTCCTGGAGGCATCCTGCATCCATCCCGCGCCTGCCTGCCTACAGTGCAGGGGCTGAGCTGTGCCCTGGGGTTCCATTGCCAGAGCTCCCCTGTCCTCTATCAGCAGCTGTCCCCTGCAGTCTGTCCCTGCTGCCAGGGCCACAACGGGAAGTGGCAGTGCCGGCGGGCTCAGTGGGACTCTGCCATGGAGAGAGCCCCCAGCTGCCCCTCGGGACTGCCTAGCTCGGCCTCCTCCCGGCTGCCATCCAGGGTCTCAGATCCCTCAAAGCAGCCTGAGTCCCGGGGAATGTCCACTTTGGGCTCTGAGGGTGATGGCAGGGCTTCGGAGCTGTCACCGTCTTCTGGCTCGCTGGCTGCTGGGAGAGAGGCCATGGCATTAGTGGTGCTGTTGGGATGCCTGGCAGGGGGGTTGTGGATGGCAAGGGGGGTCTCCCACTCCCTCTCCACAGCTCTTA
>NW_008669069.1:13879-14237 GCF_000695815.1 Acanthisitta chloris
GTGCTCCTGGAGGCAGCAGGCAGGGGGTGAGCAGGGCTTGAGTGTCTCCCCTAGCTCCCTCCACCTGGACCCGTGAGCTGGCCATGTGGCCAGGTCCATGGTGAGTGTTTGCCCCAGCATCACTCAGACATGCTCTGTGTGTCCTCTCTGCACCCCTAGGATACTCAGTGGAGGGACTCATGGGGGTAGAGGATAATGAAGAGGAGCAGAGAGGGGGTTGGTCCTGCTGCTGGCACCCTGAGCATTTGCTGGGTGCTGCTGTCCCCCTCCATGGCCCCCATCCCTCACCTGCAGGTTGATGCGCTCCAGCAGCTCATGAAGGGTCTTGGGCTTGGGGCGCTTGCTCCGGCTGGAGCCC
>NW_008669070.1:0-43115 GCF_000695815.1 Acanthisitta chloris
GCGAACCAGAGCTGGAAACAAAAGCCAAGGTGGCCCCGCGTTCCTCCGCACCTACCATTGCCAGCGCCCAGGCCTCCCCAGCCTGGACCTCAGCAGGCGGGAGAGAGCATCTCCCGGCCGGAGGATGCTGGGGAGATAGCTGCCACTTCTGCACAGACCTCCCTCCAGCCACAAAGGGGAGAACACATGGGTTACACGGTGTGTTGGATGAACCGGAAGCAGTATCCGTGCCAGGATCTGCATTTCTAGCATCATAAAAACCGGAGACTGCTGGACTCCTTCCCAGCTCGCTTTTTTTCCTTCCCATTTATCTTCAGCAAGCATCTGGCCCTGAACACCTGAGCACGCCACGGTTGGCAGCATCTGTTCTCCCGGTGACCCCGTAAAACAGAGCTATACACTGCTACCCCATTTGCCAGACAGGATCCGAGATGCTCTGATTGATTTTCCCCAACACTGCACCCTTGGAAACCCATGGAAAGGGCTGAGCACAGGTCTGCCAATCCTGCAGCTAGACAAGAAGGCTGTACTGATGCTCCATGCCGATGATGCAGAGATAAAACCAGCTCAGGCGAGTTGTCCCTCTGATGTATCTCTTCTCAACACCTGGTACTCAAGAGACTCTCCAGGCTTTAGCAGCAGAAAAACCAAATTACGGCGCAGTAACACCTTGCGTCCCCATGTGTTCTCCTCTGCATGAATGTGCCCAGTTATAATTTATACACACGCAGATAAGAAGTCTAGTGGTTTTGCTTCATGAGCTTCTGCCACTGTGCTGCTCTCCAGGCGGCCCATGCTGACCCACGGTGTTTTCAGTTACCCAGTTCTACTCTCTGCAAACTGACCTCTGGCTCAGTCCCTTCCCTTTTCCCTCCTCATTCAGCAAGAGGCCACCACAAGGCCATGCCACAGCCCACATCCCTTCTGTCATGAAAAGCAGGAGACCAAGACACCAGAAGCCCTTCATCCCACCAGCATACAGAGGCAGAAAGCCACAGTCTAGTTGTCCCACATGACCAAACCATGGTGTGGTGTGCCCTGGGAAGGAGCCAGACTCCATGGCTGCGGCCTGCAGGCCTTGGAGTCAGCACTGCTTCATCCTCTCTGGTAACCCACATCTTACAATACTACACATTTACAGGTAATATTACAAAACCAGGGGAAGTATTGGACTTTTTTCCCTCCCCCCCGTATTACAAACCTGAGATTCTGGAGCACAGTTGTGGGTAAAGTGTCAATTCTATTTCAAAGTGGCAAAAAGCACAGTGACCTCCTTAAACCTTTGCCACGACAAAGCAGCAGGTTTCAGCAGCATACATCTCATTCACCAGATCTTTGTAAATCACTCAGGTTAAGCTCCTTATCCTCTCCACTTAAATAATTTAACTGCTGCATCCATTCAGTCTCCTCTGGGCCATAGGGTGGCAACTTCTTGCCCCAGATCTAGGGCTGTAGCCCAGATCTTCAGGTCAGAGGAACGACACGCTACCATCATCTTACCACCATTAACCAGGATAGCATCGTTTCTAATCCATTTTGGTCTTCATCTTAGGATTCTCTAGGAATATTTGACATCAAAAATACTCTTCTAAGGAAAAAAGAGGTGCCCAACCATGCACTGAACCCTCCCTTGCACTGCCTCCCCCCACCCAGTTGGTACACCTGCTTTGCTCATGTGCCAGCAGAGTGGGAATTCCCTTCAGCGTGATCTTCTGCTGGTCTCCCTCTTTCATCTCCATTGCAGGCCAGAAAGCATCTCCTCCTCCATGCTTGGAAAATAACCACCTTTGCTCCTGTTAGCAAAAGAAAAAGCCCCAATTTCCAATGGGTGTGCTCAAGAAATAACAAATGCAGATCTGCAGGAGCTCCAATTGCTGCAAAGCCAGCTGAAATGAACTTCTGATACAGAGTTTCAAAAGTTTCAAGAATACCATGCAAAACATGATCAGACTTGGCAGCACTTGAGATCTCTGTTGTCTTGGGCTCTTTTGGAACCCACAGAGCCACACCTGACAGCGAACAAAGCTGACAAAATTAATTGGTGCACCTGTCCCACTTGCCTTTCCTCACTGAGGGCTGGGGATGCAGATGTTGTCTCATGGACAAGCAGAGTAAGTTTGGTGAGCCTCCACTTAGCTTCTCCCACATGAAAACCATGGAACCACTCCAGAATTTACCATCACCATTTGACCCCCCTTCTACTGAGGAAAACCAAAGACCCAAACTGCAGAACTTGCTGCTGGAAAGAAGAGAGAAGCACAAGCAGGGCAGAAGGCTGGAAGCCTGAAAAACACACAGCTCTGAGCCATGAGATCATCCCTTCCTACTTACTGCATTTATTCAAAAGCAATCTATTCAGATGCCAATGCTTATGAGTCCTCATGATTTCTCGTGTATCACAGGCACATATGCATTGAAACTTCATTACTGTGCTGTAGAAGTAGCACTTTGAAATACCTATGTGCAAATGTAACTTAGCCTGCAGTGCCAGGCCACAGCTGATCATCCTCATCATGCCAGGCAAAGCTCATTGCTCCCACTTCAGCACATCTGTGCCACTTCTACAGTTTCTTCTGTGTTCACCCGGATGTACATGATAGTTTCTGGTTACTCTTATCATTCAAATCCTAATAGAAAAGCAGCTGGAGAAGGATGTTTAAGCAGCAGGCCACAAGACAAGGCCACTGAAATCACAACTGTGAGAGGACAGATGAAGAACTAACCTCTAGTTTGAGTAAGTTGTCTATGTGTATACTCTTAAATGCTTGAGTTAGTTTAACACCCATAGGAATCACGGAAATGGGAAGAGAAGGCCACAAATCCTCTGCTTTCACCAAGTTTGAGAATTTTTCTTGGGGTTTTTTTGCTATGCTTATAATTCCCCTCTGCTGCTAAGGGTGGAAAGCAAGCACAACCTTCGATTTTAACATCCCATTACCTGCATTTCTGTGCTGGCTCAAGTTTAGATGGAGCAAACCTGCCAGCTGGATCAAGGCCAGAGGGGAAAAAAAAAAAGTTTCAAGTGCAAAGAACCAATTTATCAGGAACAAATCTTAACAACCAAAAGACACACTTCTGCTGGTAGATTCTATTCATGGGAGTAATAAAACCCCCGATACAAGGTAACCTAACAAAATACTCTTTAGTGGCTATCTGATGTATCTCAGGGTAGATAATCTTCAACTGCTAGTCTACGTTTCACATTTTCTGGATAAACTTGGTGCCTGTGAGGACGAGGAATGCTGACACTGAATAGCGAAGGACTGTGTAAGAGAACATCATCTTTCACTTGGCTCCAAAAGTATTTGAGCCTGACCCACGGCCTCTGGCTTCTCCAGGACTCCACACGCTGGGCCAGCAAATCTCA
The DNA here is from genome assembly GCF_000695815.1 of Acanthisitta chloris. Taxonomy (NCBI): domain Eukaryota; kingdom Metazoa; phylum Chordata; class Aves; order Passeriformes; family Acanthisittidae; genus Acanthisitta; species Acanthisitta chloris. Next base: position 3,368 of record NW_008669070.1, read on the forward strand.
CGTGTGCTCCAAATATAGCCCCCTCCCCCAGCAGAGGCTGCAATACAGGCTTCTCCCAGCCCCGAGCGCTGCTCTCAAATCCACCGGTTCCTATTGCCCTACGCATCCTCTCTGGACCTCCAAAAGCAAAAAGGAGACTTTGTCAGAGGTTTTGTGGGAGGTCTCATAGGAGGGAGGAGAAGAATAGGTGAGGAGCTGCTCTAGGTGGCTCTCCATCCCTGCGGGACAGCCTGCAGTCACACGTACAAGTCACATGTGCCCAGACAACACAGTAAGGCGCACAATGACACACCAGTTTGCAGAGCACAGCATTGCTGTCAGCTCGACCCCCTACAAACAAACAAACAAAGTGGAAGAAAAAGAAAAGAAAAAGGCCAAAAATGCAAAACAAAATACACAAGTCTCAAACAACACAGAACTTGGAGTTAAAAGTATCAAATGGTACCATTCACGTGCAGGAGCTACAAAGCTCTCCACAGAGTTTCTGGGCTGCTGAGGCCTGGGACACACCAAGCCAAGCAGCCCAGCTTGGAAGCAGTGTCCTTCTACAAAACCAGCATGTAAAGCTCCAATTCTGTCCAAAGAACATATAGAGCAAACACCAAAACTCTTTAAAGTTGCCACTGTCCTTTTGCTTACCTGGACAACTGGGTATTGGTAATCCATACAATACACACCATACATAGCCAAAGATCCTCCAGCTAAAGGCCAAATGGACACAGGACTGGAAGCTTCAAACCCGAGTCTCCGTCTTTCAGCCTTGTGGGAAGGACTCTGACAGCCCTGCGCAGTGCTTGGCTCGGGCCTCTGGGGCCACTCAGGTTGACACTAGCTCAGCTGAAAATAAAAAGGAGCTGCCTGGCTCGGCACGGCTCAGCCCCTCTCTTCTGGGATCCAGCAAGGCAGTGCTCAACCATAGGCGGCAGAGGCTCCTAAAATTAGAAATCCCCTACTGAAAACGGCCCTGCAAGCCTCGACTGAGGAGTGTCCTGCGATTCCCGGGCAGCAAACAGAGCAACTGCCAGGAAGAGGGGGACACAGGATCTTCGCAGCCACTGCCGCCAGGGATGGGAGGAAGCAAACAGCATTTAGGATCTGAAAAGAACATATGTTCCGGGCTCTAGGTGCGTCAGAGGGAACGCTCCCAATCCAGGACAGGGAAAAACATATGGGACTGTTCCTCCCCCACCCCCATACCCTTCTTGCTGTCCTCGGCAGGGACAGGTGCCGGGATTAGCATAGTAAAACCCTTTGGTGTCAGGGAGGGAGGGAGAGGGCAGAAGCTACATTGGTATCACAAACTGAAGGGATCTCTTTCACAAGGGAGTATGTGCCCATATCGTTTAACACTTCTCCCTCCCTCCCCACTCGAGGCAAGCAGGGACAGCTGCCGGAACTGGGGCTGACGGGGGGAGTCGGGCCCTGGAATGGCCCACACCATCTCAGTCTTAGCTGGTGGTTTGCCCCCTCAGCTGTTCCAGTCAAACTGGGGGTAGTGGGGAGGATTAACTCTGCCATGGGGGAGAGTGAGCAGCAGGGAGAAGGGGACAAGGCTGGGCAGGGTCAGTTGTTGTGCCCGTTTTAGGAAGCCCGTCCTCTTCATTCCCAGGGAGGAATCTGCTCCCTGACCGACGGGGACAGATGGGGAGCTGCCTGGCCAGCAGGCTCACCCCGCCGGCCCCGCACGCTGCCGCGTTACCAGACACCCCAGAGCCCACTGTTGGTTCTCAAAGACACACCGTGGTCAGGGGGTGCCATGAGGGCCTGACGTCCCACAGCAAATTGCATGAGGTTTCACCCATCACTACACAAAACCACACCAGGGTGACGCTGGCCCAAACCCAGGTCCCCAAAGAGTTGACCGCCCAAACCCACTAAAGATTCCCATCTTCCTCCAAAGGACAGCAGGGATACAACCCCTCCCTCCGAGGTTTCAAAAATAAGCATCTTACAGTGATCAAACCCAAGAAGGACTATCCAATTTTCCCCCACACATCCCATTTGAAATGCATAAAGTCAGGGGGTTTGCATTTCTAATCTTTAACTTCTCTGTGGTGCTGCTGTGCACCACTAAACAGCTACCCCAGCCTAGTGCTGGGACAGCACCTTTCCATCATTACTGATAATCTCTTCCCCCTCAGAAAGAGTTAAGCTTGAGATTTATTTTTCTTCAAGAGGTCTAATATGTGGATCATTATCTAGCACAATCTGCATGCGCAGACCTTTGTAACTGAGGTAAGGGGTCCCTAATCCACAGCCCTCTGACCCTCCCAGCCCAGCAGGACAGACAGCTCTTGGCTCGTCCTCTGGTCACACTGCCCTTTATTTCAGGCACCTCAGAAAAGGACAGCTATGAGCTGGGTGAGTGGTTACAGCAGCTGTCGCCCACTCTCATCAACTTTCCTAGGGCCACGGGGCAGCTTCTTCCTTACAAAAGGAGCATGACCAATTTGGGGAGTATAAAGCATGACATTTTCTACATCTAAAATAAATAAATAAATAAAAGTTTCTATAGTCATTGTTTCTGTGTGAAGAGTCGCACGGAGAGAGAAATCAGTTGCTCATAAATGGGAAAGCAGCTATGCTTCTAGATCTCTTCACTGGGGAAAAAAGATGAGGCTTCCACAATGAACTTCCATCTCCTTCAGCCTTTGGCCAATTCATTTCGCTCCAGACCCAAACTACCCTCCTGAAGTTTACATTATGCCCCTTCCTCCTCACCTTCAGAGGGCTGTTAGTCTGCCTCTCAGCACTCCCCACACATGCCCCACTTGGGGGCACAGATAGAATCTGGTTTCCTCTGAACCACCAGCACTTTTTTCTTTCCTTCTCCTTTCTGTAACTACATGTTCAAAAGGTGCCTGCCCTTCATTCTTTTGCACAGCTCATTGGTATGCACTCAAGCAATCTAGTATCTCCAATAAAATCTTTTTATGAAAAGGCATTAATTTATACAAACCCGAAGTCTTTTCCACAGCCTGTTTCTGCTACTTCATATTACTGCCCCAGGTTTTAAAACCAAATCCCTAACTAAGTTAAAACCTTACATTTATTTCACAATCCAATTCTTCTCATTTCCAACCAGGCCTCAGGGGAAGAAAATGTTTCCAAATCCTAGTGCAGATATCTTACTACCTATAAATAACCATAAAATGGGCAAAACAAGGAGGGAGAGCATCACCTAAGCTCCTCTGCTGTTTTAACTACAGATCCAGATAGAACTGCCATGCTCTAAGGCTTTTGATGCAGATTTAAATACTCTGCCTTAATCAGCATTAAGATTCTGGAGTGATACTTTGGTAAAAAGCATCGCATATCCCGTGTCCCACAGACAATTAAAGGTCAAGAACTGGTTTTAAGCTCTAGTGTGCCAGGATAGATACAGCAGGACTTTACTGACCAGTAATAATACTGAGTTTTCTGCAAGGCTAGTCACAAGGCCTGGTTTGCTACTGTACACTGACTTGCAACAAGTACTAGTCAAATATCAGATGGCGCTGCACTCCATGATTTTATTTAGAGAGATAATGGTCCAACTACATTACCATATAACCTGCTCTGCCCATGCCTTTCCCGTAACACAAGTTAGGTGGCTGTTATAAAATCAGAGCCTTGTTCCTGCAAATGCTTACACATATGAGTAATTTTTAAATTACAGAAATAGAAAGGCTGGGAAAGACCTCCTGACACACAGAATCAGATCAGCTGCTGTCACACAACATCATCGTAACTGTTCATAAAACATATCACACTCTGTCTTGGAACTGGGTTTTGCAGTTATGCTACCCCAGCCAAAAGGCTGCTCTAGAACATCTAGGATCTGTGTTCTTCTCCAGCTTAATGCTATTCCTGAGCAGTTTCTGTTCATTCTTTGTTCTTGTGCCAGTACTGTCCCCTGGCTTAGCCGTATTTTCTCTTTAAAATCCCTTGCAACTTCCTCATGTCAAGTATTCCCACTCTAACCATCCAAAAAAGCAGCTGTTCCAGTCTTCTGTCACATGGCAAGTTTGCTATTCCCCAGCCTCTAGAAGCTCTCTCTCACACCTGATCTAGTCTGTGCTCATCATCTTTTCTTTTCAAAACATCCTTCAAAACATTAACCCTGTTTCACCATTCCAGCACTAAACTGCATCTTCTCTAGTGTCAAGTATTCCCACTCTAACCATCCAAAAAAGCAGCTGTTCCAGTCTTCTGTCACATGGCAAGTTTGCTATTCCCCAGCCTCTAGAAGCTCTCTCTCACACCTGATCTAGTCTGTGCTCATCATCTTTTCTTTTCAAAACATCCTTCAAAACATTAACCCTGTTTCACCATTCCAGCACTAAACTGCATCTTCTCTAGTATCCTTAGCAGTTTCCCCCGTAGTACCAAGAACAGATACCTTGCTTCCCCAGGCCACCCTGCCCCCCAGCCCAGCCCACGTACACTAACTAGGCTCTTGGAAATGTCCAGCATGGTTGCTTCTGTGGTAGGTTCATGCCCATTATCCATCATGCCCTTACTCTCATGATCAGCTCTACCAAAAACAACAAAGACTTGCTCTATTCTGTGACCACATGAGCACCCTTATTATTTCCTCAGTCCTACCCTATTCTCAACACTAAGTGGCCCCACATCTTCCCTGCACTCCAATGTTATTTTGAGAAACTGTCACCCATTTCCTTAGCAACATTTGCAAGGTTTCATTCAGCCTGATTTTTGGCAGTTCTCATTTTATCCCTACTGACTTTAAAGGCTCAGCAATCTCTACTGATAAATTCTCTCTTGTACATTATCTTTTTTAATACCTAACAGCCTTTATAAGGTCAGCATGAAGTTTCTTCTTAGCAGAATTTTCCCCTTTGCATATACCACCAATAATTTGTATACAAACTGCCTTTAAAACAAACAAACAAACCCCACCAAACCCAAACCACACAATTCTACATTCAGTGCTGTTTTCAATCCAGTTCACTGACTTTATAATATCTATTGCTTCATGTGTCAAAGGTGGTATCATGATCATCCCATCCAAAGGTGGGGAGACAGAGGCTTCCAAACAGCTTGTTTTCCTGTAATAGTCATAAGCAGCAATAATTCACTCACTGTGTCAACAACAGGTGATGATGCCCCAGTGACAAAATCTTTTGACCTGATGATTAGCAGCATTTGTTCTCCAAGTTGCACCTGAGAAATTAGAGTTTCTCATACTAATATTTGTCTCTCTAATAGCACTGGGAATAACATCATTTCCAAGCCTCAAGTTTGTATCCGAATCCAATCCTATGAGGGATTACAGCAGACTCACAGAACTCCCCCTGGGACCTCTTTTACCATTCTTCCCCACAGCAATTTGACCAGAAACAGATCCTGTGTTATCAGTATTACTCTGCTTTCTTCTTTACAGTCTACTGCATACAATACAGCCTATCACCCTTTACATCTACCCTATCTGAACCACACATAATCTTGAATGCATGTTAAAGCCATGATTACTATTCTTGCAGATGGATATTATCCCTACAATATCCAGTTTCATGTTCTGCACCAGTAGCTCTGGTTCCTCTATTTGTTATTTCTAATGCCAGGAGCCTGAAAAAAACCCAGCCCTGATATGTTTGTGCATTTATCGATTGCACAGCTCCCTCAACTAAGAGCATCACCCACCTCATTACTGCTGGATTTTATTATTCTTTTCATAGCACTGAATTTTATGTTTCCCATCTCCAATCTCCCCATCACTTTTTCTAGAGACACTATTTTGCATGCGACTGTAGCACCATTTACCTAATTTTCCTTTTCTGAGAAAAGCATGGAGAATACACAAGTTTTTCCCAACGTTCTGAAAACCCAGTATTTTGCCTCACATGCAATGGTCTCTTTGATGTCTGCAGACTGAGGAACGCTTTTGGAAAACACAAGACCACAGCCCTGGGCTTTGCTTCACCTGCTTTGTTCAGACTGTTTATAGCAAGCATGCAAAGTCACAATTACAAGTACAGCTATGAGAGCATAAAACAGCCATAGCCTCCCAATGCTTCAAGTGTAGCCATGGTTGTTCCAGGTATTTGTCATATTTTCATTTTTTTCTGAATTGCTAAAACTCTGGTACTGTGAGGACACAGCACTACACCATGGAGTCTGAGATATTTCCATGCTGCAGAGTCATTACAACACATTGATCTTTACTAAGGAATTACACCAACAGTTTCATTTTATAAACTCAATTTATAAATCTTTTGTATAATTCTCTGCTCTCCAGACAAATTAATCCAAGCCTTATCTAGTTACTCCCACTAAAGAGCTCTTACCTCCGCTGATTCTAACTCTTCATCACTAGAAGCTTGGCTGATGCTCTTCCTCTCACCCACCAAAAATGGCATCTTTAACAATTAGCCAATCACTACATCTGCTAAACTGGGTCATCAGGGATCTGATGAGCAGCTTACAATATGTCTCTGCTTTTTAAAGACTGATGTAAATGTAGGAAACATGCCAGCAAGCAAGGATGCACTTTCTGGCTGGGTACGTACTGATTTTCATAGCAGCTAAATAGATCAAGCAGCTCAGCCAGTTCATACCAGTGTTAGACAAACAGCACTTGGTACCAAGATTACATCTAGAGAGCTGAAAGGGATTCTCATTTTGCAGCATAGCAAGCCCCATGTCCTGAGCATGAAGGCAATTTTTGCTCAGCCTGGGTGGAAATTTATCCTGGAAAGTCACCACTCCTCTCTAGGGCTACATTTTCTGGAATTTAGTGCTTGTTTAGTTTGAACAGGTGTAAAGTTTTTCAAAAGGTGCATGATCTTTATTTTTTCTTCCCATATTTAACATTAACAACGACTAGAAACATTACTTACAGCCTAGTTGCTATTTTGACCCTGGAATCATTAGAGATTCAAGCGGGGAGGACATAAATGTCGGCAGAGCATGCACAGGAAAGCTCAACATTCTGAAATGGCGAGCGGAAGCAAAGATGACGACAAACAGGTGACGTCTGACAAACAGGAGATAGAAATAGGATTTTTCTTACATTTCAGACACCTGGCAGTTTTACATAGGTGTCCTGATCTCAAGAGCTAGAAGATCTGGTGGAGGATCAGCGATGCAGGTGAGTGAGTAACTCGGCACCAAGCCAGTGCATTCTCTGCGAGTGAAACACGTTAGGCATGCCAACGCTGCAGATCAGGAATGAGATGCATTAAGCAGACATGGAACCAGCAGTTCTGGGGGATGTGGAGTAGCAGCAAACCAGGGTGTGTTGGATTAGCATAATAAGGACATCACAGGAAAGGATTTGAATGCATTGGTAAAGCCAGAGGAGCCACTACTTGCCTGAGCCCAGTCTGATTATTTAGTGCTATGAGTCCTTGTGTTCATTAGGATTAATAGTCCTAAAACACATTAGCACAAATGAAATTACCAAAAATACACTCTGAATCCAAGGAAACTAAAAGCCCCCTGGCAAAAGGCCCAAGATAAAGCAGCAAACACCAGGTTATGTGTAGCAGAGAACACAGCCCCATCATACTCACTGCCTCTGCCAAGGAAATACCTCGGGCAGACAATGGGACCTCAGTCACTACACATCCAGTCTTCCTGAATGAAATTCACCATTTCAAAAAAGTTTGAGAGATGAAAGTATCAAAGACAATATTTAATTAAATTGAAGCTCTGAAATAGCTCCTGGTCATGTCTTTTACCCTCAAAGTGATGGAGATCTCCCTTTCCAATCTTTTTGTGCAACACATTCTGCATGTGCAAAGCAATTTACCTACGAGTGATGGAGTTGGTTTGCATCTGCCTCTACCACTCTGAACACTCTCCAACCAAGCTCTGTAGTCCTGAAACTGATCTAAAGTAGCTTAACAGCTAGGCACTGTGCACACTCTAAACTGTGGACATAAGATACCTGCATCCTGTTACCACCCCTAGCTCGTCACTGCATCATCTGCACACAGCTGTTAAATATTAATGGTTTGTCTAGACTGGGAAACTAGCACAGTTTTTACAAAGCAATTACAAATACACAGCATAAGAGAACAGGCCAGAGTTAAAAGTAATTACTTCTTAGTTACCACTTATTTCTGAAGCTTCAACAAATTCTGCTTTAGGGAAGGACACAGAAAATGGAGGTAGAACAAGAATACAATATCAGTCTGCTAAAGCAGCATATTGCAAGACCTTTGCTTGTTGGACAACTGGCTTTTGTTTTGTTTTGTTGAGCTTTCTTACCAGCATCCAGCTGAAGAGTAACATCAGCAAACTCCAGAATCCTATACAACAAACAGGACTCATGAAATCACAAGCCTGGATCTTCCTCAACCGGAAACCAAGCTCTCCAAATACCCAACTTATGCAACTATGGCTGTGAAGAGAGACAGACAAAGACTCTTGACCCTGAAGCTGAGATTTTTTGTAGGCAGAGTCTTCCTGAAGCTGGAAGCACAGATCCTGCCCACACAACTTCAGCTGCCAGACAAAGATCCAGAGCCAATTCAGGCCAAACTCAGATGACCCAAAGTCTATCTCTGAAGTTATTACAAAGTTAAAATGCAAGACAGTGATGAACATTCATCTGAAGCTTGAAAAATCTTCTGTCAGAAGACTGTGCACCCAGAACTGAGGCTTTATGCGTGGCACTAACGAGCTGGCTCCCAGGAAGGCAGCTGTAACAGAACAATAACTCACAAGAATATATTAGTGATTAAGTTGCAAAATAAAGCTGGCAGCAGTCAGGATATACCAGCAGAAGAAACAACTTCAACTCTGCTTTCTATCCCAACCCATTGCTTTACATAACAGGTTTTAATTACACTATCTTGAGACAACTCCAGCACACCTGAGTGCAACATGTGACAAGTCCAAAAGGAGCTTCCAAAACCAGACAGGCTCCATTGCCTTAGTTATTACCAAAGGCACAGTATGAAAAGGGGAAAAGAAAGTATACACAGATTTTCCAGAAAAAATATCTGTGTGCTGGGCCTGGGCCTCCCTTCAGGGAGAACTCTCCGTGCTTGGCACTGCTTCAGGAAGCAAGTAAGTATACTTTTGGGCTAAGCAATTTGGCAATGAAGGTGATTGTATCACAGCTTTCTTTTGGGACTACTTGTATGTACTTATCAACACGTCCTTTAAAATGCTTTTTGCCTGTTACATGAAAAACAAAAAGGTGTCCAGATACAGAATTTCAATAGCAAAGAAGAGTAGTTTTCTCCTGATAGTCACACTGCCTTTCTGTATTCCTTTGGGGGCAGTGGGCAAAGAGGAAACAAACAGAATAGAGTGGAGGCAGTTTTCCTTCACCTCAGAGGCTGCTCCAGAACCTCAGTCAGGGAAAAGCTCTGCCCATTCTGTCTCTCATAGTCCCACTTCGTTTTTCACTTAACAAGCAGCAGCAGTTCAATTAGCTGATCCTTAAGGGGACAACGGGGAGATCCAAAAAAATAAAGACTTGACTCTTCTAGAAATAGAGCAGCTTAAGCCTGAGAATTCTTCAGATCTATGCTAAGCCTACAAAAATTAAGGTTAATTCCTTAATTAAAGAACCACCTTCCTAAGAATAAATATTATTAAAAGCCACCAGATGGTAGCATCAGAGATACTCTCACCAAGTATATTTCATTGAATGAATCACAAACCAGGGCTGGGCTGCACCAGCAAATTCCCCCATACTGTAAGCAAAGTTCTGCCATCCCCTCAGAGCCACCAGCGAGTGGCTGTGTGGCAGCTGCAGGGCCCTTGGTAATGCCACGTGCATTCCCAGTCCATCCCAGCAAACGCTCACGGGAAACACCACTTTTACCAAGGGTTTGAGCTAACAAGTTTTCCTCCACCTTCGCCTGGGGTGAAGGGAGCACATGATCAACTATTACAGAGCATTTCAGTATGTGGCCATGCCTTACTCATCCAGCTCAACGCTTGCTTCCTAACGGAGACAGCTTTGGTATGGATTTTCTTCCCCACCTCACCTCCCAGCTTATCAAATTGCTTCCACGTGACAATCTAAAATAGAATAAGGTACTTGTTCCAAGTTAAAGGGTGTCCACACAATAAATTATGCTAGCATTGACTTAAATTTATCCCTGCCTTAGAGCGGGTATGGCTTCCCAGCTACACAAACAATAGCAGAATGTGGGGGAAAGGTTTTCTCGGACAGCATTCTGTTCTTCAGACATGGGAACAAAAGCATTCCCTGCCTAACTTGGTTCAACCAGAATAGCAGAGCAGCTGCCCACACACTGTAACTGTGCAAGTAAGAGGCAAAACATGTCAAAAACATTAAACTAAACTCTTAATTGACTGAAAGAGAGAAATAAACAGGCAGCACTCTCTACATGTGACAGGCAGGTGTACTCACTGTTCTCCAGTCCCTCACTGGCAGGCACTGAGGGACTGGAGAACATCATGCAGGGAGGACCTTTAGCTACAACAGCAGCAGGTCACCAGGTAAATTGCAGGAAATAATTTGGAAACAGTTCCAACACAGCAACATACAGAACGTGACACTTTCAGTGTAAATCTACAAAGATAAGTTCATGACAGAAGAATTACATCTGTCCCTTAATTTCTGTAGGCCTCAGTTCAAAATCTTGCTCGCCTGCTAAGCTTTGGATGATGAATTCTGATGTTTCCCCATTCCAAATGTAAAAAAAAAAAATAAAATTTAAAATTCCCGAACTCAGGCAGCTCTAAAGAGATTCAAGAGCAAAATACCAGAAGTGCTGCAGTTAAGAGTTTGGTGCATTTGCTGAGTGCACAGAAAGGATCCAGAAATAGCATGCAAAGCCGAGGTTTGGCAAAAACGATGCAGTTTACCCTGAAAGAGGAAAGTCAAGACATACTAAATGAATTGTGACAGCAGCAAGTCATGCCTTAATGCAGGGACTGACCCCAGGGACTACTCATCTTGGGGCAGAGGTGCTAGTTATTGCTGCATCCCTTCTCCAGGTGGTTTTAGTGGAGAAGTACAAGGCCATGGTGGAGAACAGAAGAGGTACGTTGAGGCTATGCCAGCTAAGAGGCAAGAAGTAATCTTCACATCATTTTCTGCCTCAGACTAAGACACAAATAGTAAAAGGCAGCAAACACATAGATTGTGTTTGGGTGGGATTTTTGAAACCTACCCATTTCTAAGAAAGCAGGAGAGATCAAAACTCTGGAAATCTTTTTATTCTCACACAGAGTCCCAAGACGTGGGCACAGAGGTCTGCTAAGGGCATGTAAGCTAACTGCTACCCACACTCCTACCCAAGAGCCAAAAGAGCTGAATAAAGGCTGGCATGGCTCAGTCCAAAGTCCTTCACTGCAGGCGAGTTTCAACTCCCAGCAAGTTCTATAACAAGCTACAGCAGCTGAAATCCCTGAACAACAATCACCGAGGGCTTTCTCTGGCTGCACCATCTGCACAATCAAGATACCTCCTCCTTTCAGCAGCTTTCTGTGACCTCTAAAAAAACCAAATTCACTCATGTTCATTCAGCCCAATTTACCACACTACCTGTATTCTCTGTCCCAAAACCAGGATGCCATAAAGATGGTTTCTTTATGGCTCCCATGAAAACCCTTCTCTGCTTTCTGTCATTATCAAAAAAACTCCACCCCACCTGGAATACTGCACACAGTTCTGGTGCCCTCAACATAAGAAGGACATGGAACTGTTGGAGCAAGTCCAGAGGAGGCCACAGTGTTGGTAAGAGGACTCGAACATCTCTCCTATGAAGACAGGCTGAGGGAATTGGGGCTGTTCAGCCTGGGGAAGAGAAGACTGCGTGGAGACCTCAGAGCAACTTTTCAATATCTGAAGGGCCTACAAGGAGCCGGAGAGGGACTCTGTGTTAGGAACTGCAATGATAGGACAAGGGGTAATGGGTTCAAACTGAAGGAGGGAAAGTCTAGGTTAGATGTGAGTGAGAAAAATGTTTTTCACTCTGAGGGTGGCGAGACACTGGCACAGGTTGCCCAGGGAGGCTGTGGCTGCCCCAACCCTGGCAGTGTTCAAGGCCAGGCTGGATGAAGCCTTGAGCAACCTGATCTAGTGAGGAGGTGTCCCTGCCCAGGGCAGGGAGTTGGGACTAGATGATCTGTGAGGTCCATTCCAACCCTTAAATTCTATGATTCCACCAAAGACTTGGCTCATGTTCTCTGCATATTTCTCCAGTCACTCTTCACTGGGGCTACTCTCACTTCACAGCAACAGGACCACTAAGGCAAAAATTAACTGCAACCCCATCCACATTATCAGCTTGGATATCAGCAGCACTCAAAACTTCAGCCTCTATGGCTTTATGGGTCTCTTAGCATGAATTTAAAAGAACCACTTATCTCAGGCTAGAGATTCACGCGTAGGCCAGAGTTAAAGTAGGGCAATACTTAAGCTACATCTCGAGCTCACACCGTAATGAAGTAAAAGCTGCAACTTCAAGCTCTGAAGGGGCACAGCACGCACACCTCCTGCAACTGCTCTGAATTAGATAGCTTCTGAGAAACTTGTGTGCATCTTAAAACTCTAATACAGCTCGACAGCCTGCGACCTGCTTTAGCAGGCAGATCGAGCTGCGGCACCCTCTGTCATGTACATTACTGGGTCCCTAGTACAGTGCTGGGAACTAGACCCTGTTCTGCAGCAGAGGAACATGGTAGGTGCACCAACACTGCAGGAAGCAAATTTCAGAATGGCAGATTGCCAAAAGCACCTCTGGGCAAAACGAAGCAAAACTGTCGCTGCCACCCAACCGCCCCAGATTGTCTGCAGTAGAGGAGGAAAATACGTAACCGCCGTCAAGACGAAAACAAAGAAAATGACAGTCACTTTTAAAAGAAAAAAAGACATGCTTCCTGCACATTCTGTTCCTCACTTACCCTCTTGACAATTATGGGACAGATCTAATAACAGCCCCCAGAAATCCAGCTGTCACATTTTGATAATTCAGTGATTGCCTGCATAGATCTAATTACCTCAGCCAGTCCACATGCCTAAAACCTCATGTGGGCATGGCCATTCCTCAGCCTTGCCCTGACAGAGAGCTGGAAAGTGCAATCGAAAGCAATGCTAGGATGATCAGATGTTTTTTGGAGTCACCAAGGTCAAAGTATATGGACAAGAAGGGAAGCAGCTGCTCTAGAGCTAGAGACAACAGAATACTTAAAAACCTAGAAAAATAATTAAACGAACTAATGAGCCATAGTTGGCAAAAGAACCACAGGTCAAGGCAGATACAATTCCTCGGTGGCGGGAGAGGTGAGGAAAGGGAGAAGCTCTCCCATGCTGGGACAGAGAGCTACCTAGTCAGCAGCTCCATAGCGGAGCTGTGGCCAGGATGGTAGAGAGAAAGCAACATATCAAGACAAGAGGTGATTTATTCTGACGTTTCAGGGCTGGAATAAGCAGTAGAAGCTGAACAAAAGGGAATGCCTGTGGTGGATCCAAACAGGAGACAGGGGTGGGATGACAATGCCATAGGGTTTGTTTTGTTTCAAAAGGCAGTTAAGAGAAAAACCCCAGCAGCTCAAAATGCTCCAAGCACACAGCCTGCCACTCCTCCTAGGTTCTGACAAAAATTCCCGCCCGTAAGGAGAAGGGTTTCTTGGGATGCAGAGCCCTCTTCACGCCCGGCTGGGGGGTGGAGGTTCCCGTATCTGAGGCTCGGCAGCACGGAGCTCCCCACGCTGGCACCGGCCGCCTGCCCAATTCAGACCTGTAATCTCCCTCGACTTTGATTTAATGCAGCAATTACTGGTAATGTGGTTTGAAGGAGATAAATGCCCAGTACAGGGCTGGCTGGCACTGACGCTCATTTCGCTCATGATGCGAGAACAGTTTTAATTAAAATCCCCTTTATGATAAAGGAGCTGCTTGACTGGATGTTTCTGTGCAGCCCTGATACGGAGCCTCCTCCAAAGCGGATTAGAAATCAAAGTTTTCCCCCTTCTCGCTACTGGCAACACAAAAAAATAGGGAACACTGTCACCATGTCACCCCTCTACAATTTCCTTAACCCTAGAACTGCTGGGAAAACGCCCACATTTCCTCAAAAGCAATTGCTACTCCTCGACACAGCTCTAAGTGGTTTTCAGAAACTAAGCACAAGGGCTGCTTTAATTGGAATAAACAAATCCAGGGAGCTCATCCTCTCTGATCCAAACCCAGTTCCCCCACTATCTGGTTTAAAAGGGAATCAGCTTGGCTACTTCTGTGGCAGACCCATCCCTACAGACTTCCTCATGGCGAGGAGATAAATCAGACCTGTGGTGCTCTGGCAAGGTGGTAGGAAGTCAGGATCTGGCTGAAAGGCTGGAAAATCAGAAGCCTCTGGTGGGTGAGGCAGAGTAGCATGGACAGGGAAGAGGGAAGGAGCAGCAGTGCAAGAAAAAGGCATATAATTTGGCAGAGCGGTCAGGATCTCAGCACAGACATGTTCCAGAAATGATCTGTCAGCTCTTGATCGAGTTACAGCAAATGTAGGTGCAATTTTGGGTTGGTTTTCTTCTTTACAGTATAGGAAATACCAGAAATGAATACATTAAGCACAGCCAGTTTCTATTATTGCAAGTGCCAGGAACAGATTGTCACAGTGAGAAATTGGCCTTGTGCATTACACAGAAAAGGCAGCGCTGGGTTTGGAGGCCTGCAGACAGTGCAATGCGAAGATAAAGAGCCTCGAGTCTGAACGCGCATTATTCCTCTCCTCAAGCCACCGAACACACGTAAACATAAAAAGGCTGATTTAAGCAGCTGAATTTCTCCATGACCTTCAGAATATATCTGTGGACCATGGGACTGCTCAAGCCTTAACCCAGGCCCCCTCCTCTTCAGAGCACTTGCCTCATCACCCGAGGAGTGCTCCATGTTCCCTGACATTGTCTTCTCCTCCAAAGCCCTCGGTGCCAGAGTCAATGGGATTCTGCTTCAAAAAAACCCTTTTTCTTTAAAATAAGAAAGCAATTTCAAAGTGGCTCTCATGTTCCATGACTCCCCATCCCCTTCAGATAGCACAGTATCAAACAACAGATGAAAAAAAGAGGAGAAATCCTGGCAGAACCAGAATTTAGCAGAACAGCAGAACTGGCTGACCCCACAGCAGTCTGAAGAGGCAGACACTGGACCACCAAATGCACTGCTATGAACGGTGAAACCAGCCTTCAGGAGCTTCTTGCTCCTCAACAGGATGAACAAAGGGTAAAAACACCAGGTCAGAGACAGCAACATGAAGATTTAATGTGGTTTCGCTGGTCCATGAGGGGAAAAAATGAAACCAAAAAAGGCCTGGTATAATTAACAAGATTAAAGGGGGATTTAGGATCAGGACAGAAAAGCAACGGGCCAGATTGATCTTTACAGGATTAAAGCTGGAATCCTACTAAGAGTCCAGTGGTTGAGAGATCAACGCAATGTAATGGGATTAAATCAACATCAGCTTTTGTTTTTACACAACTGAACCTCCAGCGCCTGTGTATTTACTGCTCCAGATAAGCAACAGTAAAGCTGACTGGTACCCACAGACAGTGGGCAGGTTGGAGAAGCACTTCCCCTTCAGCCCCTTCAGGCAGAAGAGCAATAGGTAATGCCACTTTCAGAAAAAAAAAAAAAAAGGACAAAAAATTTGTTATTAACAATTGTTCAAACAGCCAAGAAAGCTGAGGATTTACCAAAGCCTGTGATCCAGCCAGCTCTAAATTAACTGGTATCAAGTATGATGGGATCACCCCAGGACTGATGGATGGGAAAGCCAGGAGGACCATCCCAGCTGCAATCAGACGTGCTGCCGACAGGCAACTGGATTTTGATATTGTCTCTTGTTGACAAGGAACAAAGGCTGCAGTATACTCTGCAGAATGTATCAGCAAACACATTTAAGACAAATTGTTGCATGTCCCCATTGCACAACAATATCCAAAAATTACAAAAGTGAGAAAAAGCTCTTTCAGCATGTATCGTTTGCATTACAGCTAGTGCAACACATGCAGGCCAGCTGCACCTCTATTTCCCTGCCCCGAAATTTCCAAAGCTTGTTGGTAATTTGAGCTGGTAGCAAGGGGGAGCAAGGCTAGATATTCTTTCTAGATAGGCTATTTTTAAAGTTTTTAATTCTTGTAGGAGAGAAAAACATGCATGCTTAAACAAGAGGGTGTCCATCACCATCCTATTCCGTTGAAAGGGAAAGGGTGTTTGTTGCACACCTGTTTGCAACAGCTGCATTGGAGAATAATGCTCCCCATGCAAGGAAAAGCACTTCTACAGCACTTCTGAGTCCTTAAAAATCAGCAGTTCCACATACACTATATACATTCCAGCTTGCTACAGAAGAAAAATTTCCCCAACACTACAATTTCAAAATGCCAGTACTGCCCAATTCCTAAAAGACGTCACGGGCAGCAGCCTCACCTATTCTGAACAGGCTTCTCTTTTTCAGCTGGTTGGACCAAACAAGGTAATCAGCATTCACTGCTCCTCCTCACTCAAGCAGCAGCCAAAATTGCAGTGTAATAAAACGGGGTGGGGGAAATAGCTGAAACTACTGCTGGATCCAGCAGGCCTCTGAGCAGAGCTGCTCTGCAGTGCTGCTAAGATGGCCCTCAAGGAGCTACGTACCCCACTTAATGCTGTGTCAAACAGGCTTTGCCACCTGCCCAAGGGATGCTTTGTTGTTACTCACAAGGGCTCTCCATCCACGAGGTACATCACAGATGCAAGCAGACATCACCATCATGATTGAGGGTGGGATGGAAAGGAGGCAGTTACAACAGAAACGAAAAGTGAAAAAATAACAACAGGCAGCTCACACTGCACATTTTCCATCATCTAGCCCAATACACATATTGAAATTTCAGCATTTTTCTGCATTTAAACTTTATTTTAACACTAGATGATTTATAAGTGATAAACGAAATGTACAGAGGAGTGTTCTAGTATCATCCTATGCCAGCTCCTTACAGCATGGGGAATAATAATCCCTAAGAATATCTTTTAAAATTGACTTCTGGTCAAAATATTTTCACTTCATCATTATCTTATGTCCAAGATTCAATTAGAGCATTGTGTGGAGGACAGCACCTTTCATTTGAGGCAGGAGAAAAACTAGCTGCCTTTGCCCTGGATTCAGCTACAGACTCAAGAACCATCTGGTAAAAAATCAGCCAGCGCATTGTGCAGGCAGCGTATTAGTCATGAGACATAGGACTCTGAGAACAATGAAACCTAAATTTAAGGGACAGACGAAGGAAACTTAATTACTTGTTTAAGCTTCTTCACAGCTTTGAAGAATCCTTAACACTTTCAGCAAAAGAATTTAGCACCGGAGGGCACAAAGCACATCCTCAATAGATTTCCTCGTTTTCTGCAAGCCTGTTTTCACTTCCAGCGTGGAACTATCCCCACTGGCCCATCAGCACAGCTTGTCTCTCCAAAGCATGGCCACAGGGTGCTTCATATTGCCCTCAGTATGGAATACCAGCCAGAGCCTCAGTGCTGTGCATACAGACTGCAGATCCTCCTCCAAACTGACAACTCCATAAAGAAAACATCTTGTCTGACCCTACAACCTGACTCAAGTTCCTGCTGTATCCCACAGCCCTCAACGAAGGAGGAAGGAATCTTTTCCAGCTAATTGCACAAGCCATCCAATCATACTTTTGGTTAAGCATGCACACATACACAGTTGTTACCCTAATGACTGCTTAGAGCTGTGGCAAGAAAAGCCACTCCAGTTCAGATCCACTCAAAGACCTTTCCTATACCATCGGCATAACCTTGGGGGTTAGGACAGCCTTGATAGGCTGGAAAGTTGGGCAGAAAAAAACCTAATAAGGTTCAACAAGGGCAAGTGTAGAGTACTGCACTTGGGGAGGAATAACCCCAAGGACCAGAATAGGCTGGGGGCTGACCTACTAGAGAGCAGTTCTGCAGAGGAGGACCTACTTCTACTGCCTGCAGTTCTGGTGTCCCCAACACAAGAAGGACATGGAATTTTTGGAACAAGTCCAGAGGATGCCATGAAGCTGATAAGAGGACTGGAGCACCTTCTCCACGAAGACAGGCTGAGAAAGCTGGGCTGTTCAGCCTGGGGAAGAAAAGGTTGTGTGGAGACCTCATAGCAACCTTTCAGTATATGAAAGAAGCCTGCAGGAAAGCTGGAGAGGGATCCCCAACACAAGAAGGACATGGAATTTTTGGAACAAGTCCAGAGGATGCCATGAAGCTGATAAGAGGACTGGAGCACCTTCTCCACGAAGACAGGCTGAGAAAGCTGGGCTGTTCAGCCTGGGGAAGAAAAGGTTGTGTGGAGACCTCATAGCAACCTTTCAGTATATGAAAGAAGCCTGCAGGAAAGCTGGAGAGGGACTCTGCTCTGTGAACTGCAATGATAGGACAAGGTGAGGAGGTGTCCCTGCCCAGGGCAGGGAGTTGGGACTAGATGATCTGTGAGGTCCATTCCAACCCTTAAATTCTATGATTCCATGACTTGGGAGTCTTGGTCTATGACAAGTTGACAATGAGCTAGCTCTTGTCAACTCTAGCTCTTGTGGCCAGGATTCCAATGGTATCCTGGGGTACACTGGGAAGAGCCAACAGGTTGAGAGAGGTGATCCTCCTGCTCTGCACGGCTCTAGTGAGGGCACTTCTGGAGTACTGTGTCCAGCTCCATGCTCCTCAGCACAAGAAAGACAAGGAGTCACTGATCAGAGTCCAGCAGAAGGCAACAATGATGAAGGGTCTGGAACACCTGTCTTTCAAGGAGACACTTTGGGAGCTGAGCCCGTTCAGTCTTGAGAATAGAAGACCGCGAGGGAATCTCATTAATGCATACAAATATCTCAAAGATGGGTGACAAGAGGATGGTGCCAGAATATTTTCAGTGGTGACAGAACAAGAAGTAACTGTCATAAACTAAAACACAAGAAGTTCCATCTCAACATGAGGAAGCACCTTTTTACACTGAGGGTGACAGAGCACTGGAACAGGCTGCCCAGGGAGGCCATGGAGTCTCCCTCTCTGAAGACATTCAAAACCCACCTAGACGTGTTCCTGTGTAACCTGGTCTAGGTGACCCTGCCTTGGCAGAGCAGTTGGAGAGGATGATTCTACTCCTATCAATTCTTGATTCCGTGACAACAGCAAAGTTCTGGCACTAATGGAATTAAGATCAGCAAATAAGCACCATGGGAAGTACAGGAAGCGCAGATGTTCAGTCTCAAATCGCTATTATCTGCGCTCTTCCTCAAGCTTTCAGCTGGAAATCAAAAAGGCTGAGGTTTATTCTCTCCTTATTCTCTTACAGTTTATTCTATTTCTTCCAAGATAAACAGGTTGTTTTGTGAAAAACTAACTTAAAACAGGACCAGGTTCCCGTCAGTCACCCAAGACTTGGACAGGCTTACAGCAAACAGAGTCCCCTGTGCTCATGGCTGTTTGGACAGGTGGGAATACAGCAGTCAGGCAGAAGAGCTGCTGGAGAAATTCACACCAACTCAGCCAGCCTACATACCTTTAATTCTTTTGTTCAGACTCATCAGGGGAGGGAATTCCTGAACATGATGGCAATGTGCTGGACATCCGATTTACATGAAATCAAGTAGAAACAATGTAGCCTGAAGAACAGCTCACCCTGACCCTGATTCTCCCTTCTTTGAAGCCAGTACCTTAATTTGAAATGCCTTCTCTTTTTGAACTGTACTGGGCTTTCTTATCTCAGTAGTGACCTCAGCATCTTGCACGATTACAGGCTTGCAAGAACACAGAATTGGAAAAGA
Organism: Acanthisitta chloris; assembly: GCF_000695815.1. Taxonomy (NCBI): domain Eukaryota; kingdom Metazoa; phylum Chordata; class Aves; order Passeriformes; family Acanthisittidae; genus Acanthisitta; species Acanthisitta chloris. The sequence continues at coordinate 23,099 of NW_008669070.1, forward strand.
TCACCTGGATTATCAACTCTAGCCCTCTAATAACACAGGCAGTCACATTATATAATCTTTTTCATAAACTCTTCCTGTTTCCCAAATCTCTGAAGCCTGTATAAAACCCCAGATGCAAATAGATGCAAGCTGCTTTCTCATACTAGCCCCCAGAGGAACGCAATGCAGACATCCCCAAAACAGCTGTGCACAGAGCAGCTCGGGTGTGGAAGCAGAATAACCATGTTCACGAGGTGCTGCACCAAAGCTAATAAACCTTATCAAGCAGCAGAACTCATTATCTCAGCTGCAGTGCTGGACAAACACAACTATATTACTTCTGGATTCAAGCTACTACGTATACATGCCACGGTATGGCACCACAGGAACTTGCAGGCTGGGGAATCAGCTTACAGGCTACTAGCTCCAGGATTTCCACATGAGCTCCATTTTATGATTTTCCAGAGATTTCCTGCTCTGGAGCAAGAATCTAAAAATCAGTGTTTATGTTGACACAAAATATCTTTTAACATACTCACAGATATTCACCCAGACCTGACCTCTAATATGCATTCAGGAAAACCTTCCTACACCCTCACAGCCACAATCTCCCAGAGGCAACCACATCATCTCTCTCTCAGCACTGACCACACACCCTTTGCACACAGCGACTGCGCACTCTCCGTCCCATCAGGGCTTATGTTGATGGCTGACATGTTCACTTGCCTACCAAACAGGTTCCAGCCAAAGACCCAGAGGCACAGTCATACATCCTCAGCAAGAGCTGCCCCAGGCTTGGCACCAGAACAGTGCAGGGAGGCTGTCTTCCCTAGACAGTCACTTACTTTGCTGCTATCGAATGCATGCTTTGAAAACCATGCTGTGATGTCCACACTCTTCACTGGCAGTAGCTACCTCTCAAAAACAAAAAAAAAAGCCCAAACAAATAATAGAAAGACCTGGCATGAGGAAGAGCACGTTGCTAAGACTCAAGCTTGGCAGCAGAGTTGGGTTTCCAATCCCTTGGTGGTAAAACTGATGAGCTTGGAGCCTAGAGGGAAAAATTATTCCAGCGAATGCAAAGAGAGACTTTTAAGTGACAAAAAGGCAAGGAAAAGACAGCTCAGGAAGAAAACCAAGAAAAAAAAATCCAAAATCAGCTTGGCAAGCTTACTAGCACTATTCATGTTGCACGATAATTAGTAGGTCTAGGTAAAATCTTCACTTTCACAGGGCTGTAGAGAAAGAAATCATTTCTAGGTGCAACAGGCAGCCAGCCCTCTCACAAACACTCAGCATGGACTCTGTACACGGCTGCAAGAAATGAGGAAATTATCTATACCCACTGTAAACTGAGATCAGAGTGATGAATCCAGTGCTTTCCTACCAGAAGCCTAGCAACAGCATGGGCCTCCCCTACCTTGGTCCCTCCTGCCTTTGATAGTTTCAGCTGTCTTTGAGCACAGGAGAAGGATGATTGATAAATTGCTTCATAGGGCTGCTGCCCCTTCCTTTCAACCTCTCTTGTAACAACAGACCTCCAACAAGGCAACATTCATACATGCAACTCTCAGAACACATCACGCTCTTTAGAAAATACTTGGAATGAAATGACTCTAGATTATATCTTATGACTCACAGTACACAAAGATTCATCTGCTCATAAGTGAAAAAAAAAAATAAATCAAGAGTTTCTTACCCAGTAAAGGGTTGAAGGCTTTTCCCACATTCTGCTCCTGGCTCACCAGCAGAACACCTGCCCCATGCTGTCACTACTGACCTCCCTCAGAGCAAAGACCCTCTTGCCTTCATGGCCCAAATTACACCATGTGCCATTTAGAGAACTGATGACTAGGGGCCCTCTTGAGCAATTCAGGAGCCCAGACAGCTGCACACAAATGGCATTGAGGGAGAGAAGAGACAAAAGCAGAGTTAGATGGTCCTCCACAGACAAAATACTCTTGTCTGCAAAAACAGAACTCCTATATGCACGTCCTATACATAAAGGCAAAGCACCCACCTTGAGTTTCAACACTGATGATGCACTCAAATGGTTTGCAACATCAGAAAGACTATCCTATCATCTCTGCCTCAGAAAGGCTTTATACAACTGCATCCTACACTATAAAAGTGTTAAGATAAATAGTCTCTCTTGATATTTAATGGCACAGATAGTCTGCCGCCTTCACTTCCCTCACAATGCCAAGCATTAGGTCATCACAACAGATATTTTAAGTTTCTCACTCTCCAGTTCTCCACAGCCCACAATCTCCTGCAGTCTACAAGGCTCTCAAATATTTAAGAGTATCCTGCAACAAGTTTCACCCGAGGGAATACAGTTCAGCCAGCAGGAACGTCAGTCTGAACCAAGGCTACACCACCACTTCATTCCAGAGACAGCATCATAATCAGGGCCCATGATGTTGCAGGTAGCCTATATATCTGGGTTCAGCATCCACACCAGAACCACAGCTGCAGAAGAAGGCACATTCTCCTATTTATTTCAGTATTTGTCAAACCTGACAGCACTCAATATTGCACAATCTCTACAAAGAAGATAATTCTGTAACATGTACCCCTAAGGGGCCTGGGAGGAGTGAGGGGGGAAAGAAACATTATGGTTACTGTGGGAACCTTAATTCTGGATTTCAGGACTTGCATATTTAAAACCCCAAATTTAACATCGCGTTAATGTAGCTTCGTGCATTGAATTAAGGAATGACTCAGTACAAATCTCCATGCATCTACTGAAGTCCTGCCACTCCAAGGACAAGAGGCAGAGAACAGAAAAGAGACAGCATGGGGAACAAGGAGAGAAGGGGGGGGGGGAGAACCTGGGAGCAGGGAAGCAAAAAACAGGCACAGCCGAGGCACATCAAACCCCACACCAAACCAGATCTGTCACTCGAGGCTCCTTGCTCTCACTGCTAAAGGTTGCACAGCCCATCAGGATAAAAAGAGCTTAAAGCAGAAACACAAACAGGCACAGAGGGAAAGGTTCCTGAAAGGACCGAGGAGGAGAAAATATCCTGAAAGTAACAGGGTAACCCGCACTGAGAAGGGAAAGATCACATCCAGATAGCACAAATTCACTAATTTTTTTAATTATCATGGCATGGTGCCCAGATGAAGCCTTTAAAACCCCTCCGGGTATTCAAGCATTTAACATTTATTTTCCCCACTTCTCTGAAGTTTAACTGCGATACAAACATAGCAGCAGTGCTGTCCAAAGTTTAGGATGCAGGCTGTCACCCGTAAGCAAGCACCCCAGAACTCAAGAATCTCTTAAGAATCCAAGGCCACAGCTGGCCTTTCGGCAGGCCAACTCCTCTGCTTTATACTGGAGTGCTCACACACCCCTCAGCAGCAGGAGGCAGACAGCAGGGCAGCTCTCTGCTCCCACACTCATCCTCCCTGTTTCAGCACAGTAAGGAACATCTCCATTGTTTACTCCTTATCTAAAATCAGCAGCAGCATGGCTGAATTACTTCTCCTCTTACCCCGCCCACAAGCACAAATCTTAGCTGAGCCATGGGGCCTGCCCAGTCTCTCTCACTAAAAACCAGCACCCCAACGGGGGGTTCCCATTCGCCAGGCTGTGGCACAGGGAAGAGCAGGTAAGGTGGACGTGCCTGCCAGCAGGGCCTGCTGGATGAGACCAGGCAAGTGTGCATACCCCTGCGCAGAATCAAGTTACCCTGCAACAAAGATAGTGTGTGTATGTGCAAAGGAGGGAAGTCAAATCCTTCTACCTGGGTTCCAAGGCTTGCTTTGTTGCTAAAATAAACCAGTGTTTGTTCCTGGGAGTGATGGAGAGCTGGAGTCTGAAAGCAGCCAGTGGCAGAGAGAACCCCCATGTCCAGAGATATGAACAAGGCAGCTTGTTTTGTTTAGAAAAAAAGAAAAAATTCCAAAACAAAACAGAAACTTGGAACCCGATTGTTCTTCACCTCACATATCTAGGTAAGGAAACCCAAGGGCAAACTGCTGATCTCAAGGGTACCCAGGAGCAGACAAAACTACACACAGATGACTGAGCAGTCTAAGAGCTGACTGCTCCAGAGGAAATTGCTCAAAGGCTGAAAATATATATGCCTTTACATAAGCTTTTATTTTGCTTGCTGGATCTATATAACACTTTACACACATTTTTTCCTGACATTATTTTCCATACTCCACCAGAAACTTGAGTAACTGTGCCACTTCTGGAAAAACAACCTCACATCCAACTTTTGTCGAAACAGCTTCTCCCCCCCCCCCTCCAAAGTTCCAAACTGCCAAACCATCTACTCCCTTCCTGCTCCTCTTCTAACCTTCAGCGAGTCCAGATCCCTTTCAGCAGCACTGCTCTGCTACCTGGGATGTCTCTCGGCAACACCAAACCCCCATAAAGCAGAGGCACATGGGAACAGCTTTATGCATGGGAAAAAAATATATATTTATACATACACAAGTCTCAGCTGGCAGACAGTGAGCAGCATTATACCAGAAATTTTGTCTCTGAGGCACCTGCCCAAAACTGTTCTCTCCAGAGGAACTTACAACTGCAGGAAAAGCCTGTTTGATACCCGGTCAATAGTACTTGCTCGAAATACTGTTTTTTACGAGGGAAAACTAGCCCACTGGGTGTAGAGACTGCAGAGAGCTAAGCTCAACAGTGAAGGCTGCTCACATTAGTGCGGAGTCCTTCAGCTTTCCATTCCTTATATGTGCAAAGTGTGCAAGCCCTCACACACGCTTCCTACTCACCCAGAGGTACATCATGTTAGCCTGGGTCCTTCAAACCCAGCAGTGAGATGATCCGGCAACACAAGAGGCACTTCAGTAAGACTGTCGAGACCAAGGTTGGTTGAGGGTGGTTTTTGTTTTGGTTTTGGTTTTTTTTCTTAAAGGAAAAAAAATCCGAAGGGCTCAGTTTGAGGCTTAGGAAGCGTCTCGCCTCCTCCACCCCCCTCCTCCAGCTCTGGCTGCTCTGCGCTCTTCTCTCGCACTTAATCTCTCCCTGGGAGTTCCCAGCCCCGTGTGTCTGTACTGGCGTGCACAGCACACACTCTGCATTCGCCTCCAGGGAATTTCTCTCTGTCATTCTGCTTCTAAAAACACAATCTCGGCCTCACAAGATTCTTGCAAGAGGCAGGGATGGGTGGGGTTAGTAATAAATGCAGCGCGGCTCCCAGTGCCGGCGAGCGCTGACTTCAGAGAAGGGATCGGTAGCCGTGAACGCGGGAGCACAGCGCTGTCCTCCAAGGACACGGGGGGTGAGGACCCATCCCACCCCACCCGCTAACTGCTTCGCCGGGAATCATCCCGACATGCAGGAGCTGCGCGCGGTGCCTAGGCAGGTTCTGCACATCTTCATCTACCCCATTAGTCAACACACAAAATTCGGTCACAATTCAGTAGCTGTATTTAATCATTAACCACTGACAAGCATCAAGGAGCACAACTACAGGGATCCTGAAGCTAAGGAGAAAAATCTGTGTGCGCCAGCCACCCTGGAGCACGCAGGAAAAACAACCACTGCCGGCACGAGCTGGAGAAGAGAAGCGACACAGATAAAGGGGTTAATCTGCTTTCGCAGGTGGCTCCGCGTGAGTATTTTACAGACTTGCATTTTGCTAAAGGGAAAGCAGCAGCTGGCTCCGGTTCCTCAGAGTGTATCAGGTTCCCACTTGCCTGGAGGCAGCTTCCCCCCAAGTCTGACTAGAGCGAGTGCCCTCGCAGCCTTGTGCTCCCAGCCCGCTCCGATTTCAGGCTCGCGGTGCCGGTGGGGGCGGCAGCCCCGGCAGAGGTGTGCTGAGCAAGAGGCACTCTCGCCCCAGCTACCTCGACAAGCACCAGCAAGCCCTTCCCTGCACGAGCGAATCCTCGTCCCATCCCCCGTGCCCGATGCCACAAGGATGAGTGTCACCTCGCATCTCACAATGCTGAAAAATATGTTGAAGAGTACTTTTCTCCCTGCTTTGATGTCTTCCCTTCCCACCTCCAAATGAAGAATCCACTTCCCTCGCTGGGCTCCAAATGCTACGTTAGAATTGGCCTCTTCTCATACAGGGGGTAAAAAAAGAAATTTAAAAACAAATAAATGGAAAAAAGCCCCAACAAAACAAAGCACAACAACATAACCCACCATGTTTCACTGAGGCGCTGGTCTCCTTGGAAATGAGTTTTGAGGAGATATTCTTATCTCAGCTAAAGATATAGGAACGGTGCTCTTCAAAGTATCACCTCTACTCCCTTTACTTACAGATTACTTACCCGAATCCGGCGGGCTCAGAGCACAGCAGTGTTACACGGCATGCTGGGCTCCACACACAAGTCAAGCCCTATCTAAGTGGGGTGAGGAATGGTCAGGCCGCCTGTCACAGCCAGCCCAGACATTCTCCACACTCCCCAGGCTCCCCTCACCTTCAGCAAGCCACAGACACATGCCAGGGCAGGCTTGTCCCAGGAACAGGCATGAACACATGGGGCACCGGTTGGGTGTAAAGAAATACTTAATTGTCACTGCAATCCCACATAAAAACCTGGAGAAAACGCCTATTGTCCTGACCAGAATACAGCAGCCATGGGGATGTGCTGGTTAGAGACAGGCAAGATGACCCCCGACTTTCCAGCCAGGAAAACCCAAGTCCTCAGGTGCCCAAGCTCAGGGCAAGGAGCAGAAGTCCTGATTTGGAAAGCTTAGATGTGACAGGGTTATTCCACTACAGCATTGCTCAGATCTCCCATCTGCTCTCACCTTTTGGCACAGTGGGTCAGGTTGAGAGGGTGAAAAGCAATGTTCCTAAAAATCACCAAAGCCTATGCACAACAGTCTCCAAAGAGTGAAGCATGTGATCCGTAAACCTGTTCTCAAAGGCTCTGAGGGGACAGAAACAGCAGCAATGCTGACATTTGCAACACAGTTAGACACTTTTGTTAACGTTTCTGCAGCAGGGTCACACCAGCAGCAGCTACTAGTTCAGCCAACCTGCAGACTCAAGCAGACACTTCTGCACCAAATAACCTTGATGGCATTTTCAAGGCTTCCTTCTCACCCAGAACTGCAACCCAAAAATTCTCTCACTATCATTTTAACGAAAGCTGAGATTCTTTTGTGTGCAGAGGAGAAAGGGAGAAGACACATGGACCAGGTGAGCAGACCCAAATAAATCCTACTTTGTATGTATTCCCAGAAGAGACTTGAAAAGTATGAGTGCTTAAAACTAAGCTGAGCAGTGACCAACAAGCTCCCTAAATAAAAAAAATAAAAATAAGGGAAAAAAGGAAAAAAATCTCCCCCTTCTTCCCCAAGCCCTCTTATCCTTTAGGCCACTCCTCCACGGCAAAGGAAATAAAAACTTTCAGAATAAGCCTGTTACTTTATTTCAACAACTGAGACTTGTTACAAACTATCCCAGCAACTCCAGCGCTGCACAGGTCACGTTCACGTTCAAACCAAAACAAGACCCATTAACCTTATTTGAATCGCCCAAAACTGCCACAAAATAGATTTGCTACTGTTACTACAAGGCCACCACCTCTCCCTGGAAAGTATACAGGAAGATTACTGAGAGCAGCGACTTCTGGTGATGTAATACCCTTGTCCTGGAGCAGGAGCACTGTTAGACGAACTGCAAGAGCAGGTTTCTCCAAGCTTAGTTTACTCAAGCAGCAAGAGGAGCACCAGAGGGGTCAGGAAAGGAGACTGCAGGATGCCTCTAGAGGCACCACCACCCTGCTGCAACAGAGCTGCTGCTGCCCAGAGGTTCAAACCAACACAAACATGAAGTGCATGCACAGGACTATCAGAGAATCATAGAATTCAAGGGCTGGAAAGGACCTTAAAGATCATCTAGTCCCAACCCCCTGCCCTGGGCAGGGACACCTCCTCACTAGATCAGGTTGCTCAAGGCTCATCCAGCCTGGCCTTGAACACCACCAGGGTCGGGGCAGCCACCACGTCCCTGGGCAACCTGTGCCAGTGTCTCACCACCCTCACAGGAAAAAACTTTTTCTAGTATCTAACCTAGAATTTCCCTCCTTCAGTTTGAACCCATTACCCCTTGTCCTATCACTGCAGTTCCTAACACAGAGTCCCTCTCCAGCTCCTTGTAGGAACCGTCAGATATGGAAAATGTGCGATGAGTTCGCCACACCGTCTTCTCTTCTCCAGGCTGAACAGCACCAACCTCTTCAGCCTGTCCTCATAGCAGAGATGCTCCAGTCCTCTTACCAACTCCATGGTCTCCTCTGGACTCACTCACAGTGCAGACAGTACTGGTGGCAGTAGGGTAACCATGTAAGCCTCAGATTGCAAGCAAGAAAAATATTTACTTGGCTGATACAATTGAGGGTGAGGAGGGAACAACAGCAACTAGGTGAGTTATTATGCCTTCTTTAAGCTTTTATTCAGTTTATATAGATTTTCAACTACATCAGCTGGTATGTAGAAAGTACCAGTACAAGACATTCTTTTTCTTGAAAAATGTAAGCTAAGAAAACACACAATATTCTCTACGGAGCAAGAGGACAACAGTATGTCAATGCATCTTATTCCACAAAGACAAAGACAGGCATGACTAAGACAGGTTTCTGAAACAGGTAGCTAGGATGCTCTGCAAATGCTTTGTCTTAATCCCAACAAAGGCGCTTTACAGGATATGTGTCAGGGAACTTGGAAATGCTGCTGTGTGTGGAAATACACATGACCTCTCAGGGATCTTTCATGTCTCAAAACGGATTAAATGCAGAAAGAAAAAGATTTTAAAATTAATATATACCAAGCTATGAGAAAAATGTTCAGACAGCTGTAGCCTAGTGAAACATCGGTCCCTCTTCTCTGATGGGAGGCTGTTGTGTAAATCAAAGTGAAAGGGGAAGAAAGCAGCCTGCAAAGACTTTAATGCTTGTTAGGGAGGTAAGGAAGGTCTCAGCAAGTAACAAAAGGGAAAAGAGAAAAAAGGGAGCAAGTAATCACCTATTTAATATTATATCAAGGTATTTGGCAAAATAAGAGACTCTGGTAAAAAAAGAAAAAAGAATCTATCTGCTTCTGTACCTGTATCAAAAGCCTTAATTATCTACAAGAATAATTGTGGCTGTTCAGTTACGTGCATAAATTCAACCCAAAAATACTGCTGGTATATAGTTTCAAATAAGCCAAACACTTTAAAAAAAATACAAAAAAAGTTCTTGCCTATTTAGGAAAGATCTGAGTGGGCAAACTGGGAATTGGTACAGCACCATTTCAAACTGACGTTATCTGTTTGGAGCTGATTGTGTCTCAGAGGCATATGATTTCAACCGCTCACGGATTAACATGCTAGCAGATAAAGCTCAAGACAGGGTACGAGCTGGTGTGTCTGCTACACACTACTGAAATCACATTAGATAGCACACAGGATGAGTGGCTAGCTGAGCACGTCTTCATAACAGAGGGAAAAACCCATCTGATCATCAGGAATTTCTAACGTGACGGCACTCAGGAGGCGTCGGGAGGCTAATGACAAAGAACACCCAACACTTCTAAATCAGAGAACACAATTTCTTAGTTCAAGCAGTGTTACATTCAAAAACGAGTAAATCTACATTAGATTCCATCTTGACAGCAAAGGGCAACCAATCATAAAAACAGAAATTAGCAGTAGCTTAGTTAAAAGGATTGTGAAAATTGCACCTGGATGTAAGGGGAATTGAGACCAAAGCAGTGTAGCTACATACACACACACTGCACTTGAGTGGGACTGGTTACATTGGCATATTTTTCCTAGACACACAGATTGCTTATTGGGCTTCCCTGTCACATCCCCACACTTGTTCACTTGTATATATTCTAGCAAGTGGGGAAAGAAAAGAGAAAAGCTGAGTGAATAAAATAGAAAGGAAATCAGAAGGGGGGGGGAAATAAATTTTACAAGGGAATCCTAACTACAGGAGGCAAAATTCATAGTCAGAGCTGGAGACGATAATGAGTTTCTCAAAGCTTCTCAAGAATAGCAACCCCAGCAATTGCACTGATCTGCTACTATGAGGAAAAGGTAGAAATATCCCCAAGACTGAAGAAAGAGTGAGAGCAATTCACTGCATATTCCTGTTCTATATTTGGAGAAAAGTCAGCTGTTACAGTCTGTGATAACGGAATGCTTTCCATTCCAACAGTAACTAAGGAAGATGTTCCAACAGCTACCCAACAAACAACTCTGTGGTTCTCTTATCTAACTCGAGCTTGCAAACAGAGGGGATGTAACCAGATAACAAGTGGATTTTAACCAAACTACAGCTGTGAACACATTTAGATGTGGACACTCGGGATGGCATGAAGCCTGCTTTGAACTGCATCACCTGCATTTGCAGTTCTAATAAGCTCTAACTACAGTACTAACATTAAACTAACAGTAAGGCCAAAAAGTGCAACTGTAATGCCATGACAACCCCAAGTGCAGGTGTTTCTTGGAGCCCATTATTAGTACAGCCTTGCTGCTGCTGGCTGAGCTTGGCTGGCCTCTGCCATACCAAAGACTGAGTGCCTCAGGAAAGCAGTGCTACCAGTGAAGGCACCAATACCAATTTTCACAGCATCTGAACTTTCCTAGAAGCATCCATGTTGGAACTCTTCCACTAATGAGAGCTAAAATAACATCCCGATGCTGAGCAAAGTGAGAAATGAGGTCTGACAACAGGATGTTTGCAGAACAAAGATGCAGGTGGAAGGTTACTAGTAGGGGAGAACAAATTAACCTGCACACCTGAACACACTTCTGGAAGAGCATTTAGGATACGTGAATGAAAACTACCAATCACAAAAATATCAACTCCTGATGTTTAATAAGGTTTCCTGGCAATCTCATCTGTAAAACAGAACTGTAAAATGTCTTAAAACAGGCTCAACTCTAAAATAAGATTAAATTCTTTTAAAATTAGGAAGTACTGTTGAATCTACATGTTCATCTTTACTGGGCAGTTTTCTGTGGCTGGAAAGTGGGAGGGAAGGTACTCTGAGGTTGGGGCAGGATGCAGAGGGAAACTGAATTTCAAACTGAAGGAAAACAGTTGCTCTCACAGCCAACAGCCAGGTTGAGCTTTGACACTGGATTCAGGCTGAGGATGAAGCCTCCATCATTGTCCACCACAACAAACATCTCAAGAACCACCTACAAAAGGCCTGACTGGAGATGGGAATGGTGACATGCTCTGCAGCACCCAGAGAGAAGTTTCTCCAACTCAGTGGTTGCTTTCCATGGTTTATCTGACTCCAGCAGAAGGTCCTGGTAAAAGAACATGGGAATTGGACCCCTGGTAGTTGTGGATTTGGGCATGCCTTGTGACTTGGGGTTTTCAATTTGTTTTGACTGTTTGATTTTTATTTGGATTTTAGGTTTTGGTTCTTTTAAAGAAGATTAGAGATGGGGCTGGGAGCTATCTGGGGAGAGGCAAAGAAGCCCTGGGCACACATGCAGTTCCTATGGAGATAAGAGGATCTTCTTTGAGGTTAGTTTGCTCCTTTGGGTGCCACTGGAGATGACCCTGGCAGCAGAGTACTGCTCATAGGAGAAAACTCCCTCTGCTCAGCATCCTGATTATCTCTGATTATCACAATATCTCTGAGCCACAAGGTAGATTTCCTCTCAACACCTGAAAGGACTCCAGGAAGCCTCGTTCTGCATTACCCTGTCTGTGAAAGGCAGCAAGAATACAAACTGCATACAATGAATCACCCAGAAAAAACACCACAATCACTTTCAGATGTTTTGCCAAGCAAATAAGCCCAACATTGGCATATTACAAGACACACAAAAAAAAGCCATTTCGTTATAGAGCAACCCATTTCATTCCTGGAAAACTGAATTCCCTATTCTCTCTCCTGCAAGTGTGGTTCAGCTACACAGCAAGAGGCCTCTGAAAAGGGACTACTTACTTTACAGCAAACTATCAAGGGTTGGTTTATCTTCCACAAAAAGCAGAGAGCCTGAAACAATAAAACACCTTGACATGCAAACAAAGCCAACAATTTTCAAGGACTGTCCTGCTACCAACTTCACATAGTAATTAAATTTAAGTCCTTAAATAAACTTCAGGAGATCTCAATTCACGGGCTTAGCATTCAAATATATAGAGGAAAAAAAGAAAATAAGTTAAAAATAAGGAAAATGGATACCAAGAAAAGCTTTTTTGAGTTTGTTTGGGATATTCCTCTCCTCACAGCTATGCTCAAGAGCACTATTCTGGAAGGCACTGTCAACTCTTCAAGAGAAAAAGCTCAGTAACTAGGAAAGGTACTTTGCTGAAAATGTGTTCCCAAAAATACACTTCTAAATTAGCACCAAGAACACCCACATGAACAAAAATCAAAATGGTGAAGCCAGAGAATTCAAAGCTAAATATCCAAGAGCAAGCAAGCATTGAGATGTATGGAATTCTTACAGCTCCAGTATCCTGGTTTGGGCATTCATCAGCAGAAAAGAAATGATAGTGCAGCCACTCCCAGGACAGAGCAAATATGAGTTTGGGCAGCCAAGTGGGAATTCCCATGAATTACACCTGTCAGCCTTACTATGGTGGACCCAGGAGTGAAATGTGCAGTCCTCCAATACCTTCTCAGGAGACTCTAGCAAGCTTAAGGTCTGCAGAAGAAAAAGCATCACTGCTGCTGTGTTGCCACCCCAGGACTGATTTTCAAGGTGTACTTTCTCCATTCTGTCACACCTGGATCTAGTCTGAAGTCCATACTGACTTGGCATACAGCAAATATCTTTAGATACTTGTAAGAGAGGAGTAGAATAAGCTCTAACCCTGGTATTTATTTGGGATAAATAAATACCTCTCTCCTGCCATACCTACTGTGAGAGGACTAGAGGGAATGGCCTTAAACTGAGGCAGGGAGGATTCAGATTAGATGTTAGGAAAAGCTTTTTCCCTGTTGGGGTGCTCAGGCACTGGAATATTGCCCAGGGAGCTGATGCAATGAGGAAGTGTTGAAGAAGCATCTGGATCTGATGCTGGAGGATATGGTTTAGGGGTTACAGCAGAGTGGCAAATAATGGTTGGACTTGATGATCTTAGAGGTCTCCTCCAACCTTGATGATTCTGTGATTTAAATATATTTTTTTAAGTTCAGTTAACTAATAACTGCCCTAATATCTTCACCAGTCATATCCAGAGAACAAAATTTGACCTCCATTCAATTTTTCCATGAAGTAGCAGAAACTTAATAGACAGCATCAAACTCCAACAAAAGTCTATTTTAAGTGTCAAATGAGGAGTACAATATCCAGTTGAACTGCTAAAGGGCAGAAAGGTTCTCTGTGCCCTAGACTTATTTGGCAGTGCTGAATAGGGTGTTTCTTTGGTTGAGGATTTTGAACAGGAAGCCATAAATTAAAAAACATGCAACTCAGCTCCTACATCAACAACTCATCTCTTTATAGTCCACAAGGAAAGCTATACCAAAGGATGAACTGAGGGCATCCAATTCAAGGTGTGAAACTTCAGGTGGCAAGAGAGGAACTGCTTCCAAAACTTCATCAGTGGAACTACAGCATCATGACACCATTTTTTTGTCTCTGTGCTTACCATGTCAAGTGTCTGTACTGCACCAGTGACTCATCAGCACAGCAACAGCACAGCAAATTCAGAAAGGATATGAAGATGAGAGTATTGTAACCATAGGGAAAGGGGAAGACAGGGCATAGGTCTCTTACCTGGACCACACAGAGGTTTATTAATATGCTGAAACTTTGGCTTAGGCCTGCTGATGATAAAGGGGAATACAGACGGAGAGTAATACCATTCCCCAGAAAGAGACTCCTCCTGGCTTGTTTGTGCAAAGGAAGGTTAACAATGTTAGCAAGTTATTCAGGAAGTAATGGATACCCTCTTGCCCTGAGCAAATTCCTTTTCAATAGCAGTAGTAATTTCCTAGGCAATACAAGTATATCAAGGTATAATGGCTACTATATTTATCTAAAGAGGCCCAGTACTGCTGGGATCTAATTTACTATGGCGTAGAGAGCAGTTTACAAATCCTGGGATAGTAAAGTTGCTAGACAGAAATAAAATTCTATCCTGCATTGCCTGGTTTGAAGATGGAGTTTTAACATCCCTTTTGAAGACTATAAAATGCATTCTCTCCAACTTAGAAAGACTCAAAGACTAATAAACCCCAGAAGTAAACTGCAAATACACCTATGAGAGGGAAGAAATCAGCTTAGAAAATGCTACATTCTGCACAATTTTTATCCTTATTGTCACAGCTGCTTTATTTCCTCTTTTATTTAAATAACATTCTCTCATTTGACCCTCTGAGAAGTAAAATAATCCATGGCATTACCTAGCAGCCTTACGTACCTAATGAAGACAAAATAGCTGAGTGCCTGAAATATGGCTCCAGGATGATAAACGGCACAAGGATATAATCAGCAAAGAAGAAAGGAATGACTGCAGCTAATGAAGAGGTAACACCAATAAACACTGAATGACATCTCCTGAGAAACAACAAACCGAAATTGCTAAAAGACATCGGTGGAACACAGCATCAACTTGTGATAAGTGTGGGTGGGTGGAAAGAGACCAAACACACGTGTCAGGGACTGCAGATACTTCCATTACGTAATGGTAGTAAGAAAACCCAGGCAAAAATCACCATTAACAGAGCTAAAAGCAAAATATTTCAACTGGGGTATTGGCAGTTGTCAGACCGCATAAAGGAACAGCAGACTGTTCAAATGTAAAAGGCATTAATAAAGCATAAGACAAGAGGTACAGATATAAAACAGAGCAAGATTTCTAGATGACAGAAATGCTACTGGAAAATTTTCGTTATAGAATACAATATCCCCAAGTTCAATTCACAATGATCAGCAAAGGTCAGTTGTCAGAAAAGCAATTCTGCTTCTGATCTCATTCTGAGCAAAGCAATCCTTAACCATACCTGCGCCATCACCATCTAGCTGGATTACTCTCCTGGCTGCAGCACACAGCTCCCTCCATCTGACTGGTTCCTCAGGGAATTGTGAGCATAAGACAATTTGGAAAGGTGTGTGTATGTAAAGACTACCTGCACTACTGGTCTCCTGCTCTATAAGCAGAAGAGAAATCATTCTTCAAAGTCTTTTTAGTGTATATATTTAACATGGGACTCCAAGAAGGCACATGGATAGATACCAACCTCTATCTTTTGACAGGACATTTTACCATTCTGTACATCTCACGCACAGCAAGTACTAGAAATACCCAGAGTTTGCAACATGGATGTTCCAACAAATTCAGATGCATTTCTTGGCACTTTTGTCGACTGATGTACTTGAATCAGGAGGATTCTGGCTCTCATAGGAGCAGACCAGCTACAGATCTGGTCCTCAACATCATTGCAGTCTGCGGGGTACAAACACGCTGTGACCTTCAAACACCTTCAGCTGAGCTCGCATTAAGGCTGTTCCACCCTCCCTTCTTTCTCTCACACTCACTCATGACAAAAGAAAAAATCAACCACCACCGCCAAAAAAAGAACCAAACAAACAGTACTGTCAATTCCATTCTGATGCATTTTCTGACCAACTCCTGGCAAAATTAGACTCTTCCATTAGACATCACTTGCAACTTCCTTACTCTTCCAATCCCTTCCTAAGGCAGACAAGCTGAATGAGTAGCAGCAACCTCACACTCAGTTTAGACGAGATGAATAGTATGAAGTAACTATGACCAGACAACATGTGCGTTTATTGTGTCCTAGGTCCTATGCAATACATCTCATCTTAATCCAAATTTCAGGTCTGAAGTGTAGCCACACAGCCTGACAACTATTGCAACTGTGAGAGAAGCTACTCGCTTTGATAACAAAGCAATGATAATATACCAAATTCCTCCCTGTTCCCAAATTTCCAGAAAGCAACAGTGACCAGAACAATCTTTTTTCACTTGTGTGACCTGAAGAATGCATGTTTCCTTTCAGATAAAGGCCTTGCTATGGTTATCTAATGCTAATGTCACTACAAACTGGATTAGAGACACCCAGAAACCTAGAAATACGTACATGGATAGTCAGCTGTATCCAGATTCTAAGTCTGAAGGAAATCAAATGCTCCAAATTGTGCCTAATGTAGTTAAGTTTGCCCTTTAGGTAGGATAGACCAGTAAGAACATATTACCCAGTGATTAGATTAATTCCTGAGTGAAATTCAGATGGCTGGCTCTATCTGTCTATTGTGTCAGTACATTTCAGATTATTTCAGAGACTATCACTTTTCCTGCACTCTGCTCCACAGCAGCAGCTGCTCAAGAAAAACAGCAGTTCTCTGTCTGGGGTGAAGCTGGCAGCAACTGGGGACAACACTGCTGTCAGAGTTCAGCTCCCAGTTCTGAAATGCCATTCTACTGGAAATACCAAAGAGCCTAAATCTGGCTGCGTCTACCACGGGATGTAAAATATCTCGATCTCAGCTTTCAGTAGAAAGCTCCGGAGTCTCATGACATTTACTCCTTTGGCCCCTGTCAGTCTTTCTCCAGACCCTGCAAAGGATTGGAGCTAGCTGCCATAAATGGTTGGAAAACAAGATGTTCTCCAAGCACTTGGAAATGAGCAGCACTGTTTTAGCTTAGGGAGACCATGGCAAGGAGCCAGGGTGACAGGTGCCCCAGAAATAGAGATGACGATCAAACTGTTGCCAACGTTAGCCACTGCTGTCCTCCTGACCTGTCAGAAAGGGCAGCTCCTGCTCTCCAGGTATAGCAGGAACAATGGACCAGAAAAGGCAAAGGTGTTTGCTGGCAGTACCTGAAATCTCTCCTCAACAAAATCCAGCTGGAAGGAGTTTCAATGGGTCTCATCAGACACAATCCTACTGCTAAACCTTTATTAGTCCTGGCAGCAAGCCAGCTCACTGCTGCCATGACATCAGAGTGCAACTCACTGAAACCCACAGGCACCAAAAGAGTTAAAAACACAGATTCCTGCAGAAACTGCCAGGAACTACAAACCTCCTGTGTGGGCCACAGCCGCAACTAAATCCACTCCCTAGCAATTGACTGGGCTTTGGAAACAGAGGTGGGAAGAGCCAGGTCATGGGGGACTGCCCCCCAAGTAAATAGCAGCACAGCATCTGCTTAGGTTTTCACTTAAAATCCGTGAGACTGTTCTCATCATTTTCTCGGCAGCCTCTGGAGACAGCAGCCTCTGCCCTTTATCAGGAAGAGCACCCTTGTCCTCTAATCACAGACTTCCTGGAAAACGCAATCTAGCCAGCAATTAATACAGAATGGAGGGGGAAAAAAGCCTCGGAACATCAAATAACCACTGCAAGATTTTTTTCAAGCATCCCCCACCAAAATGCAGAAAAATTCAAGCATGTTCTCACAAGTCATCTCACTCCCACTAGCATTATTTAACAGTACTTACTAAAAAGATTTTTCTCACCTCTCCATCCACCAAAAAAACCTGCCCCCACCCCCAAGTTGTGTTCTGCAGATGTTGCCTGCAGCAGCATAGCTCCTTGCTGTGAAAGCTTCAACACAGGTGTGCAGAGCGTGACCTGGGAAGAATTACATGTGCCATTTCCACTGGGAAATCTAAGAGACTTATTAAGCCAGGACAGTGCCGATTAATCTACTAATGGAATGAATCAAAAGTGTGTCCTGGCCCTTTCCCTTTCCCATCCCAAAGCCTCGGGGGAGCTGAAACCATCTGGCAAATGCCTGCTCCGAGCAACATTATGCTACTGCTGGAAATACCTCTCCCTTAATACTAAGAAGAATGAAACCATTTTCCATCCACCAGCTATTCTCAGGAGAATCTGCATAGCTCACTGAGGTAGTCCGCTTGCACGCAGCATCCTTCCCCAGCCGGTGCAGAGCTGCTCACTCACCATGCAGGAGAAGTCAGCAGAACAGAAAGCAATCCCATTCATTTACTCGGGGTCCTGCAAAAAAAAAGGTGAGGCAGTTGCTGTGCTCAGTGCAAGGCACGCAGGCTGCCCTCCCACAGCAGATCCCAGCCGTAGGCAGGCAGGAGCACACTCCCTGCCCAGACTGAGGAAATGCTCCTCCTGAATCCTCTCAGCCCTTTCTTCATGCAAAGGAACTTGCAGGTAGGGTAGTATGGAAGGGTTTAAGTTAAGGAAAGAAAATGATAATAACCGTCTCTCCCCTGAACATTTTCGCAATGAAGATCTGCCCAGAGAGCTTAAAGGGTAATCAAGACATCAAAACACTCCAAGGTTCATAGATGGTAAATACTGCTGTGAGACAGAGGGAAGGACTGACTCAGATGCTGAATACCTGGCACCCTTTGAGTGAGAAGCAAGCTCAGGAAGAACCAGAGCTGAAGCAACTGTCACAAAGAAAGGATCTCTGGCACTTTTCAGATCACACAGGAGCAGAAGAGCCTCCTATCTTACAATTTAGACACACAAAAAAAAGAAAGGCCCAAGACAACAACAGTCATATGAATATGGAATAATGTAGATGGTAACAACTGGCTTCTGACTGTTACAGAACAACACAAACACAGGGCAGGAGGGACAAGAGGTCCCCGGTGCTCAGAGGCAGCACAGACCATGTTTAGACAAACATGCCTCAGCAATTGTCTAACTTGTTATTACAGACTCCCAGAAACTCTGGTCCCCTAAACTACTGTTCCACTACTTCACTACATTGAATCAGAAAATGCTGGTTTATCCCATAATATCAAATTTAAACCTTCCTTGATGCAAATTAAGCAGTCTTCAATAGACATAGTAAATCATCAATCCCCATCCTCCACACTTTCTATTCTTTCCTTTTTTTAAAAGAAGGAACAAGCTCTAGATATTTCCTCCTATGTCAGGCTCTCTGAGCCTCCTTGTCTTGTTCTTCCCTGGACTTTTTCCAGATTTTCTATTTCCTGAAGTGCCTAAAAGTAGGTGTAGTGCTCCACTTGCTGTACTAAGCTGTAAAAATAACTACCTTCTGCAGTTGCCTGACACACCTGGAAACGCATTCCAGGTTTTCAAGATCAACAAAAAACAGCACCACACACACAGTCTGTTATCTCCTATTATAGCAGGCCCTTCCTTGGATATTACTGCTTAGCCAGCTAGTCTCCATTTTATATTGCATACACAGCTCCTTTTGCTTAATTTCACACTGCTGGATTTCAGGCCATTTCTGCAATTGACTGTGATCTTTCTGACATCTAATCCTACCTTCCAAAGGCTGCCAGCCCCTCCACATACACATATTCAGTCACTCCTTCATTACCCTGATGTTTGATGAACATTACAGAGCAGCAGAGCAGAGCAGCCAGGCCAGACTATGTTAAGACTCCAGATCACACACACAGAGAAAAGCAGGATATAATTGCTCCATGTATGGTTTACCAATGAGATGCTCAGCCCTTTCTTAATTTCACTTTTCATTTGCCTAGTTTATGTAAAGGTCATGTGGGACTAGGTCCAAAGCCAGTAGCTTTCTCCATCTGCCAGGCCTGCTGCCACGTCAAAGGACAAAACTAAATTGATCTGACATGATTGGCCCTTAAAAATTAGTAATGAATGTGTGTTGTTGCCTTAATTTCCTTTAGTAAAGGATCTGACCATAAGCATCTGATCTTTTTCAGCATCTTTCCAGATTCTGTGACTACACTGACTAGCTGAATTTCTTGGGATCTCTAGCCTCCTTTAAAAAAAACAACCAGGATTTTTAGAATAATGCTCATTCACACACACTTCTTTCATTCACTTGAAAGCTGAAAGCTGTGAGATTTCATGATGTGCAGAATACACTGGAGAAAACCCAGCACTCCAGCACAGCCTCTGTGGGCCTGAAAAGAGGAAACCATCATGCAGTGCGCTCTGAGCAGCAGCAGTGCTGTGCAGCACGTGTGCCTCTGGATGAAACAAGCTTAGGCCAGAAGCCTGATCAAGGCAGGGAAGTGCTAGAGACTGCCTGCTCAGGCTCCACTTTAAAAGCAACTCCACTGCAAGCACTTCCCCTCAAACATCCCTCCTGTATGCTTGCTCCCCAGGAGACACTTGGAACAGGTCGTACAATCATAGAATTTTAGGGGTTCGAATGGACCTTACAG